>NW_016909245.1:289371-307441 GCF_001483705.2 Eufriesea mexicana | reverse complement strand
TTTTATCATTAATCATTTTTTCATATATATAATTAGGATAAAATGTATAATATTGTACCTTTAAAGAACTATAACATAAAAAATAGATGTTAAATATCTATATTTCTTTCTTTTATGAATCACTGATGCAGATTATTGATTTTATGCAAATATTAATGTTTTGTATTTATATTACATAATACATATATGTCAACATGCATATATATACACGTATACAAAAATACATAATATAAATAATTATTATTTCATTAATTTTCATGTATGTTTTTATACTTAATATAAAATATAAAATATAATGAAAATAATTATAATTAATAATAATATTTCAACATCTTTTGAATAAAATTATCAATGTACAAACAACAATAACTAGATAATTAAAAACCAATCAAATTGCTTGTCAGTAAACCACAAGATCCATTGAAAATCCACAATGAAGTTGCAGAAATCAATTCAATATGAACTGGACCTTATATAAAGCCAAAATACAATTCGTGGTTTCTAAAGTGTCGAAAAATCACCGGATATTTCTGCCGAAGCACAAGATACCTAGCGACATGGAGGAGGTCATACTCGACAGGACCGACGGAACAAGTGTCTGTGTACAAGATGGCGGCGCCCGGGGGCTTAACTGTCGTGAAAATCGCCAGGAAGTAGCCCGTAAACGGAAGCCGCGCGGTGTCGCAGCGAGCCGCGGATCCCCGCTCCGAAGGATGTGATCCGAGGAAGAAGAAGAAGAAGGCCGAGTCCGGGCCAGAGGAGCCTTTTCTACACTGCCACGAGGAAATCCGGATTATCCAACTTCCTCGGGTTAGTATCGTGATCATCTTCGTGGCCACGCCGACGATGGAGTCCAGGGAACGCTACCAGGAGCTCTGCAGACTTTGCGCATCCTACGACGCCGTCAAGATGGACATCTTCGGTCAAGAGGGCAAGAACAGACAACTCGTTGACAAGATACAAGCTTGTCTGCCGTTTAAGGTTGGTTTTCTTTACTCTACAGCATAGACTTTTTATGCGTCAGACGCTTTTTATTATGCATCATTTTGATGTTTTCAAAATATTTCTTATTCAATGTGAAACTTATGATTCAATTTAGCATTCGCTTATTTATGTCAAAAATGTTTTTTATTCATGTTTTTTTTATTTTTATATGTTTTGTGAATGCAGTTCTTGATTATATAGAGTTATTTGATTTAATACTGCATTTTGTCTTTCATATTTTCGATTCCAAAAATTCAATCAATTTCATTTTTGCGTTTGGTTTCGTAAAAAATAAATTATTTAGTTTTTGAAAACCTATTAATTTTTTGTTAATTTTGAGTTCCTCGTTTTATTTTTAAAATAACATTTTTTTGTTTTAGCTCTTATTAATATTTTTCCTGTAATTTTTTATTAGATTTTTTAAAGAATTGTTTTGTGTTATACATACATGTTTTCTCTTTTAACAGAAAACATATTTATTACGTATCATTTTTCGTTGTTGAAAAATGTCATTTTGATTCGCGATCGTTCATCATATTACGATAAGAATTGTTTTCGTTATTAATTTTTATTTGATTAAATTAATATCTTTTATTTAATTCGTTATTTTTACTACGTATTTTTATATAATTTTATATTTTCACTAAAAATATTACAATTTTAATATTACATATTTTGATTCATATTTAAATGTTTATATTTATAATTCTCTCCTTTAAATATGTTTCAATACATTATTATTTAGACAATATATCATTTAATATTTTTAAAATGACTTTTATGTCAATAGTTTCATTTGTTACTTATTAATTTTTTAAAATTTCTTTAATTAATATATTTCCATGTTATGTATACTTTAAAACATATCTTATTCTTTTTGAAATTCAATTTATCGTATGTTGTACCTGCTTTTTATTTTATTTTTGATTATTTAATATACTTTAATATACAAGATTTTTCTTTAAAAAAAAATTCAATTTTGCATTGCTTTAACATTTAGTTCAAATATTTTTCTTTTCTTCTTCCTTTCTTCTAGCTTTTTTCTTTTTAGTTTACTTTAGAAATTTTGTTGTGTTATTTTATATTTTATGTTGTATATTCCAAACATTTATTTTTTAAATGTCCATTAATGCCATATTGTTTTTATTTTCTACATTGTGCGTATGTCAATCAGTAAAAGCTTACAAGTTATATAATTCTTAGTTGTATCTGTTACATCATTGCCAAATTGTACTGGGATCATGTTCATTATAATATTAGAATGAACAGTGTTAATTGTAATAGCATCAATTTTTGTGTATATTATTTATTTTGCTCTTAGTAGTTGATTGATATATTGATTGTATTAAAGATTTTATTACTTATTTTATTAAATTCATTTATTTGTTAATTAAAACTTGTTTTTGTTTTTATATAACTGAAAAGATTAATACTGCATATTAAATTTCAGATTGCAGAAGATGATCGACTACCAAAATCTCTTTGTTATCGGTGTATGTACAATTTGGAGAATTTCTATGATTTTAGGACAGCATGTGTTAATGCAGTGGCTCTTTTGGAAAGGTGTCTGTCACCTTCAGAATCGGTAAAATTGAAGTTTATTTGATCTTTTAAAAGTTTGTTTTCTTTTTTTAATTTCAAATATGTAAAGCAACTTATCTTTTTTCATTCTTTAGAATGGAAATGTTACAACCACTTTGATGTGTTGTAATGATTCAGAGTTTTTTAAAGGAAGGAAAAGTATACCAGTGTTGATTCCAGAAGCACCTATTGTGAATCCAAATGCTGCCTTAGGCACACCACCCAGATTAAATTCTGATGGAGAGGCTGATCATGAAACAGAAGAAATTATTGATAACAGTGGCACAGATGAAGGTACCCTTTTTACTTCAATTTATGAAAAATTTTGGTAAAGTTTCTGTATTTTATTAAAAAATAATATTTTTTTTTGTTTTTCCTTTCTTCTTTTTTAATTATTTCAGCAACGATAGTGGATGACTCTGAAGATCGTCATTCAGAAGAGTATGAAATGGATATGGAAACAAATCCAAGTGATTTTCTGGAAATGACCTCAATAGTTACAGAAGAACCTGAAGAATCAGAATTGAGACATCAGGAACTTTCTAGTAATTTACCAGAGGTATACTGTACTTAAATTTAATTGAAAATCAAATTTAGTTTTGCTATTAATGAAATCTGATGATTTACATTATTACAGCATACATCTCAACAACATGAAGTTTATGTTTGTTCTTTATGTAACAAAGCATTTAGTTCCAAGGGTCATTTGTCATTACACGCACGTATTCATGTTGGTGCTGGTGATGTAATTGGTGAAAAAGTTCTTACAGATGACCATACATCTTACAAAAGACCTTATCAGTGTGATCTTTGTCATAAATCATATTCTACTGCAAAACATCGTTGGGGTCATGTTTCTACAACTCATAGGTGTGTGTTTTATAATTCTTATAATTATAGCTACAAAACATATATAAAAAAAATCAATAAGAATAATTTTAGGAAAAAGCCAAAATGGTGTTTTAAACAGAAAAAGAGAAACATTAGCTTAAAAAAAATTATATAAATATATGTGATAGATATTTATATCATAGTTGTAATAATAATAACAATGATGATATAATAATGCTTGCATTAGAGGCCATCCGGCAGTGACATGCGGTTATTGTTCCCGAATCTACTCAACCCGGACAAATTTGGAAGAACATATAAAGTCACGTCACGCTGGTCTTCCAGCACCTACGGAAGTTCCACTCAACAATGCCTATCGTCCGGAAAATAGGTGTCAATGCAATGCTTGTGGAAAAATTTGCACAGATGCTATGGAATTGAATCTCCATGGTAGGATTTGCACTGAAGGACAGAGATTAGATGTTCCAGGAAAAAATGAAATTAGGGATAATAAAGTTATGGATAGTTCTGAAGTTTCAAGTACTGGTAGTGATGATGATGGCAAAGATTATAGGTATAACTAATTTTATTACTAAGTAAAGTACTTTAAAGTTTTATTGCAAAAATTGTTTAAAATTATTCAAACATGAAAATTATTTTATAATTTAGAAGTGCAGAAGCTAAATTAGCGAAGAATCCTCAATTGACAATTTTAAAACAAGCATTAACGAAAGGAGATAGCCTTAAGCGTGATTTTGAAGATAAATTTACAACAAATTGCAAACCAAAAAAGTTACCAAAAACAGGTAATTGATATATTATGTCACATACTTTTAACTACAAAATAATATTCATGCGAGTATATATAAATAATATTTAAATGTGAAAAGATTTAATTTCAAAAATATTTTTTTTCTTTCATTTAACAGAGCACACTGATATTCAAAGTATTAAAAAATGGTACTGTGAATCTTGTCCTCAATGTTTTGCTTCAGTTGAGAATTTAAAAGAGCATGAAGCAATTCACGATGTTGATAAACCATTTATTTGCATTTTGTGTAAAAAAGATTTTGCTCTTAAATCCTCTTTAAGCAGGCATATTCAAATGTTACATGGTGTTGATCCATGTTCTATAGTAGAAAGCGATAAATGTCTAAAAAAAATTGTTTCACAAAATTGGAATGAATCTATGGATCTTGATTTATATGAGGGTAAAACCTCTTCTGAATTTCCATTATCTCCAGAGGTACATTTTGTAGTATATAAAATAAATTTTGTTAAATTAGAAAAAATAAAATTATTTATTTCATTTTTATTTTCTCTTTTTCAATTTTAGACAAATGCAGAAAATGAAGAAGACCATGAGAGTGGACAAGAAAATCTCATTGAAATTGAAACAGTATTTGTTTGTGAAATTTGTACTCGTGATTTTAATGATCGTGCATCACTCTGGCTTCATATTCGTGCTACTCACAAAGAATTTGCGGCATTTGCATGTGGCGTTTGTTTAAAAATTTGTGCAGACAATACGCAACTTTTGAATCATGTGAATATGTACCATGGTGGTTCAAAATTATTACTTTCTGAACAAAGAAGGTATTTCCTTTCCAAATTATTTAAATAATCAATAATAATGACAAATTTATGATTACTCTTATTTTTACTATTAACAGATATAGTTGTACTATTTGTGGTAGACAACATGATTCTAGAAAAAAATTAATTGCACATGTATCTATACATAATGTGGATCCAAATTATGATCCTGCAACTTTTGTTCAATTAAATAGTAATTATTATGGAGAGAATATTAATGGTAACGAAACGGCGGAGCAAATCCTTGACTATGAAGAAGATGGAGATAAAGTGGATTGTTATATTTGTTATAAATCATTTCCTAATGAAGATCATTTGATACGACATCAAAGAAATGCCCATAGGGTAAGAGTAATGATAAGAATAAACTATTTAAGTAAATATAGTACACAAATTTTTTCCTAACTTTGTTTTACAATGTTTATATTAACAGAATTTTTTAATTTCTCAGTCAGAACAATTAGTGTCAACAGATCCTTTAAATCCATCGAATTTAAATGGTGGTGGAAATAGAGCTCAATATCATCTCTTCTTTGTTTGTGAACTCTGTGGTAGTTCACATCCTAGTAAATGGGAACGCTGGTTACACGTTAGCTCTTCACATAGTAATGAATCAGCTATAAAATGTGATCGTGAAGACTGTGGTAAAATTTTTGCTACAAAATCTCTTAGAAACGAACATATTCAGCATCATGCAATTCAGGGTTCATCTCCAAATACTTGTGAAATTTGTGGTAAACTTTGGGGCAGTAGAGTTGATTATTGGAAGCATGTTATGGGTGTTCATTCGGATACTGTTCCATTAATTTGTGGCGTTTGCTTAAAAGTGTTTCCCAATGTATTGCAATTAAGTACTCATGTAAGATCGAAACACTGGCCATTAACAAATGGTGATTTTAGTTGTGACATTTGTGGGAGACCATATTCAAATAAATCCAAAATGTCCAGACATAGGAAAATTCATGGGTTTGAAGAAAGTTGCGATAATGGAGCAGAAAATAGTGAAAATAAAGTAGATGGACGAATGAGAGAAACGGAATTAAGTTGTGAACTTTGCGCAGATTTAAAGTTTACTAGTTTAGAAAAATTATGTAATCATAGACGAATCGTCCATGGACTTTTCCCTTGTGATCTCTGTAATAAATGCTATGGAAGAACATCACATTTATGGAAACATGTAAATAGAGTTCACAAAGGTCATGAAGATGTCACTTGTCCTTATTGCTTGAAAACTAGTGCATCAAAAGATCATCTAGCAGCACATATCTCAAAAATTCATAGATACGAACCTGACTCTAGAAAAGATGGGAAAGATAATAGACAATTTAAAACCGAAGAAGTTAGTTTACATTATTGTGAAAAGTGTAATAAAGGGTTTCATAAGCGATATCTTTTGCGTAGACATATGAAAGGATGTCAAAATTATAGGAAAGATCCTGGAGCGTTATTAACAAGGTGTAGAGCTTGTGAAAGAATATTTAAAGATCGTGCCAGTTTACAAAAACATATTGAAAATCATCATAGTACATACACATGTCATCTTTGCAATGAAACAATTACTTCAAAATTAGGAATTATGACACATAATAGGGTGAAGCATATGGATCACCCAGATCTAACTTGTAACTTTGGATCTTGTAGAAAATTGTTTAGGACTAAAGAAGATTTAGAAGCTCATAGAAAAGACCATAGGTATGTAACATTAATATTTTTTTTGCTGAAATAAAAATATTTTATACTGTACACAACTGATTATAAATAACTTTGTTTTATTAAAGGTATCATACGACTCCCAATGTTTGTGATTTCTGTGGTGATACTGTTGAAAATAAATTAAAACTAAAGATGCATGTGTTATCTCTTCATCGCAACGAAATTGGTGTATCTTGTGGAGTATGTTTAATTCCAATGAAGGATCCGAAAGAGCTTAAAAATCACGTGGAAGAAGTTCATTCCAGTGTTCTTTCAAGACCTAACACATGTCAAGTTTGTGGAAAACAATATGCTTCAAAGTGGAAAGCTTTTGATCATACTAAAAAGTGTCATGGAAAAGTATTTAGAACTTGTAAACAATGTTTAGCTGTTTTCACTGAAGATTCTGCAATTAGAGATCATTATGAAACGGTACATAATATTTCCAAAGATCAACTTGCTGCATTTGAACATAGATTGGACATTGGATCAAAAAATGAAGATTTTGAAATAGAGGTATGTTAATAATAAATTAATTATAGAACTTAATATAAATTATATAAAATTATACTTAATATTTTTATACAAATTAATATAAATATACACAAGACATTAAATATATTCGAGTAAAATTAATTACTTTTCTTTTAGTCTACCGATATAATAGTTAAAGAAGAACCGGAAGATTTGGAGTATGATGTAGATATGTGTGATGAAGATTCCAGTGATTCAAAGAGAAGAAGATCCTTAACAGATACGTTTGATTGTGAGATGTGTCCAGAAATGTTCGTAAATAGCGATGCCCTCTCAAAACATTATCGAAATATGCATAATACAGATCCAGAAAGAATGTTTAAAAGATTAAAACAAGATGAACAGAGAAGAATGCGTGGAAAAATGAATTTCTTTTGTAAGAATTGTAGAAAACAATTTTGCACAAAAACATTATATTGGAATCATATTGCAACTTGTAGAAGAAATATTATGCGAAAGGAAGTAAGTAATATTCATTTGTAAAAATGTAGTGTAATTTAATTTTATATTTATCCAAACATTTCTTTTGTAGGAAGAACTATTACCTTTACGAAATGATATCCTAAGTAATCAAGAAGAACTTATGAAAAATAATAATCAAATTAAGAAAGAAGAGCCTACATCAAATTTGAATATTCCTGATTTTAATCTCTTTGAAGATATAAATCTTCAACTCTCAGGCCAGAGACCTCTTCCAAACCTTATGCCACTTTCTCAAAGGTAAATATTACAAATTATAAAATAGATAGTAACTACTCATTATTTTGTAGTTTATATTTTGTAATATACATCTAAATTTATAAATAATCACGATTTCAGAACGAAATCTTCAATGAAATGTTCAAGAAAGGACTCTAGGAAAGTTTATGATGAATCAACAAATACAGAATGTGCTTGTGAAGTGTGTGGAAAACAATGGCCAGCTAAGAAACATTTATGGCAACATTTAATTCGTTTCCATAGAGCAGAAGCAGCAGTCACTTGTGGAGTATGTTTGAAACTCTGTAAAGATTATGACGATTTAGCAGAGCATTTGAAAGCTGCACATGAAGCGATTCTTTCAACTGAAGGAAACAATTTTACATGTAAAACTTGCGGCAGGTATTGTATTCTGTTTTGTTTTTGTATATAATGTTATAATATATGTAGCATGTAATTACGATTTTGTTTGGCAGGTATCACAATGCTCGTAGTAAATTATTATTACATACAAGTATTCACATTGGACACGCGGGTACTAGTACTTGGTGTCCAAAATGTCGGAAAAATATTACAGATGAAGCTACACATTCGACTACATGTACTGGAAAGACAGAAGAAGGAGAACAGTTGAAAAATAACGAAAAAACAGAAGTATGTATTTACAAAAGATGATAAATAATATACTTATTTCGATCAATGAACATATTTGTAAATATTTAACATTCCTTCATTAATGTTTATCAAAAGGGAAGTCTGATAACCGATGATGCAATAATTGGAGAAGTAGAAGAAGGAGACTTCGAATCGGAAGGAGAAGAAGAAGCAGATACGGAAGAATCAGAAAGTGGCAGTAGTATCGAAGCTGAAGAAGAAAATGAATCAGAAGATGAATCTAGAGCAACTGGAGAAATAACTTACAACTCAGAAAGTGAAGATTCGGAAGAACTCGATAATTTGGAAATGGACGAAAAGAACATGGAACATTATAACATTGCTTTAGAACATCTCCAGGAAACTAAAAACACAGGTATTGTAACAGTTTAAATTGAATTATAGTATATTTTTAATAATTAATTTAAAATAAAAAAATATCTATAAGTGTTTTATAATTAAGTTGTTCCATTTAATGTTTCAGAAGCAGAAAAACATGATACAAACTTATCAGATGACGATGGACCTCCAGTTCTTAGTCCTATAATGCCTTTACTTCCTGAGAGTATGTCTATAGAACAATCTATGGGTCATAAACTTGGTTCTATAGTCTCTCTAACCAGGAAAGGAATTGAAATGTGTGATTTATCAGAGATTCGAAGTCGATCTTCTCCAAAATCAGTGAATCTATATGAAAAACACTTATCTAACAATGAATCTTTAGAACTTGAATCTGAATCGTTTGCGAATCGAAGCGATGAAGATTTTGAAGATGGAAAGAACGAATATGATGAAAATTCCACGGAAGAAAATGAGGAAGAAATCGAAGAAAATGATGACATCGAATTACATGAAGAAATAGAAGAAACTGAAGATAATGAGGAGATTGAAAAAAATGAAGACAGTGAGCAGATTGAAGAAAACGAAGAAAATGAAGATAATGATGATAATGATGATAATGACGACAATGAAGATAATGAAGAAAATGAAGTTATTGAAGAAATGGAAAATAATGGAGGAAATGAAGAAATTGAAGAAATTGAAGAATCAGAAGAGCATGAAGGAAATGAAGAAATTGAAGAAACAGACGAGGAAGAAGAGAATGAAGTAAATGAAGAAAATGAAGAGAGGGTGGAAAACATGCAATTGGATGATTTGGAAGGTGCTGTTCTGATGGTTGCTGAAGGAGATCAAATATTGATTCATCAAGAAATGTATGAAGACGAAAATGAAAATTCGAATCAAGAATATGTTTATTCTACACTTAGGTATAGTACAGAAGATGAAAGCGATGATGCAAGAAAATGAGTGCCAAATTGAGATTAAATAATTTGAAGAATGTGGTGAGGTAGAGCTGTTAAACATTGTTTAAAGAATGAAGAATACGTGGAAATGGGTTCAATGAAAATCAGATTTACCAAAAATTGAATTTAATGGAATGTAAAATCCAGTTTTAAAATAATTAATGTTAAATAATGTTTACAAAACGGATTGTTCATAAAATAGAGTATTCTATTTATGGTGGTAAGTAATGTGAAATATTAAGTATTTGAATTTTTTCTAAATTATTTTAAATGATACAAATTTTCTATGCTTCAATGTTAAACGAATTCTAATATGATTAAAGATTACTAACTAAGAATAAAATATTAGAAACTTAAGAAAGATATTTTACAAACGCATATTTTTATTAAATATACATCAATATAAAAGATTATATAGTCTTTCTACAGGATTCCTTTTATTCATTAGTTTTAGTTAATATTATTCGAAACATGTCCACGTATTCCTAAAAATTGTCAAAGATAATCGCTGTTTGTATTACTTTATTCTGTATAAAAAATACAAATGAATTAATGCGTGATATGTACCTTGGAATTTATGGAAATTCATACCGATGACGCGATAATTTGTAAATATGTTAGATTAAGTGATAAAAATAGCTTTCACAAATTTTATAAGGGACAGTTCTTTCATTATGTCAAGCAAATATAAAGAAAGATAAAATAAAAAAAGAGAGTGAGCTTAATTAATTATGACCTTAAAGATTACAGGATATATATAAAGAATTTACAGTAGATTGAAAGTGACTATAAGTTAATATGATATAATAAATGAACAGTCCCTGGGCTCTTAGATGATTTATTTAAGTTCTTACAATATTTAAGTTTTGACTTTGTAGGCGCAATGAATTTGACTCGATCTCAAATTAATTTTAGGTAATTCGATCGGTATCGATATTTTGCATTCAAAATTTATCGTTCTTTTTTATAAATCTCCGCAAACAAAGAAATAGTACAAAGATAGCAATATACAGAGTTTATAATAATATTAGATAAATAATGAACATTATTAAAATTATAAAAGAATTTGAAATTATACTAAATTATAAGTATTTTTTTATATTTAATCACGAATATTCGTTTTGAATATATCATACTATATTTGTTATGCTGTTATACATATCTACGTTAATGTTTCATTGCTATTATTATTATATTAATAATATTATTATTTCGGTATTATATTAATATCGATTCGATTGAATATACCACAACACAATTTCAACAATTTCAAAATTGACGGATCAATTGACGAAACAACTTAGTGTATATAGTAGTAATATAAGTGATTTCATGTACAGTTACGTTATACTTTACGAAACAAAACATTGATATGCGTGCATGAGAGAAGTATGATTATTGTGTGATAAAAAGGAAAGGTCAGCTTCTATTACTTGTTTATCATTATATGTTTAAAATATTTAAGGAGAAACTGATAAACACTTCTATTTTTCAATAAAACTCTACAATAGTATGTACCAACAAACAAAAACTTCGAGAACAATTGAGTAAATTCTTTCCTAAATGTATTAAGCATCTTATTGCACTTCGATTCATATTTGCTCAGTTTCTCTGAAAGATATTGTTCCGTTACACCTTAGCAAACTTAGAATTCGTATTATAGCTTAGCGTAGTAAATGACACATCCTCCTTTTTAATTACGCTGATTTCGTTTGAGTTATCCATTATTTTACGTGTCATCAATAATGTCCATTAAAATGGTAATAACGTAAAATATAATATTCCGTTTTATGTAGGATAGTTATCGATGATACATTCTTTAATTTCCGTTTAATATTTTTCATTTTCTTTTTTCTGTTTCGTTTATTATTTATTGGGGCATTCGCTTCCTTTCCAGCGTGTTAGGGTATAAGAAACAAAATTGCGATTCGCATTTAACGTTTGTAATGATTATAATAAAAATTACTAAGTTGATTAATTTCTTACTTTTATTTCAGTCCTGAAAAAAAGTTACAAGTGTATTGAGGGTTGTCAATCTTACATAAAGTTTTCTTAAAATTTTCTTAAACGTGAAAATATGTACTAAAAATTTTATAATTTTTTGAAATATAAATTATCAAACGTTATATGTTATAGTTGATACAGTTGAATTGCATAAAATAGATCAAAACGAAATTGGAAAGAATACGAAGATCTGTATCAGAAGTATGCTGTTTTAATATGTATATTTATTACGGTAACATTTCCAATGTTGATGAAAGTTAATTCTTTCTACCTTTTACTTTATATCAACGTAATTCTAAGGTAGCTAGAATATAAATAAAATACGAACTAAATCAAATATTCTTTTACGAAGAAAAAAATTATTGTAAATTGTGTATAGAATAAAGTATCTGCAATTATTTTATTTGCGTTGAAAATGGTTTTTTATACAGTAGAATTGTGTATGAAACAAAATGTGAAAAAATTGGATTAAACATAAAAGAAGTAAACTGAAACTAAATAATACAATTATTATCTTAAATGAAAAAATAAAAATTAAGTAATTAAAAGAAAATTAATGGTTAATTTTATGTTACGTTAATTATTTTTATGCATCTACCTCAACAATCTAATTTAAAATTTAATTATACAACTTTATTTCAGATTCAATAAGATAATAAGTAACAATAACATTTTATGTATTTGTTTCTAAATGTTATTTTTATATTGTTTGTCTTTTCTTCCAAATGCTTTTTGTAAAAAGAAAAAATACACATTAAGGTGCCAACGAGACATAGCTACTGCTTTTTAAACAAAATGAAGTGTGATCGAAACTCTAGGTAAATCTATACTTTCAAAGGCCAAATAATGTGTCAGGACTTTGAAATATACAGTTCCTATTACATTTTATAAAAGTGATAACAAATGCTAAAAAATGATTCTTAATCTGTAAAAGATAATATATCCAAATAGAATAAATGAATGTTTAAAAACGTATAATCTAAGTCCTATTTTTACAAATATTTCGATAAGTTGCAAATATTCTTCGTGATATTTTGTAAACAATCGATTAATTTTAAAAAAAAAATAATACTTATAATAAGTTTGGTTTTATTTACTGATAATAGACTGTCAATACTGTGAAGTAAAGGTTCTCAACATGGGATACGCATATCTCTGGGGGTACGTTGTCTTTACGCAGTTTTCATTTTCAACTGCTTTAAAAAATAAATATAGCAACAGACTACGTGTTGAAAAATTTAATGTGCATGCCTGTGCGTAATTGGTATATCCCTCATATTAATTTACAAAACTATAATTATAGTATAATAATGGAAATAAAATAAAACATTATATATATATTTCTATCCTTATACTGTAACTATAGTTTTGTTGATTAATATGAGAGGTATACCGATCGTGTATATTTTTTCAAGGGGTACATAATGTATAAAAGATTGAAAAACACGGCTGTGAAATATTACTTATACTATTTAAGTAAAAACATGATAATTGATATCAACTGAATTTACATAAAAGATATAAGTGATCTGTTAAACAGAATATTGTGTAATTATGTAATAATGTACTATAAATATAGAGAAACATCCTATAAATCGAGATGTTGAACGAAGCAAAGAGCCTTCTTTCGAAAGCCTTCGGAGCGTGGCTCAGAGCAAAAGAAGAAGGGTTTCAAGAAATCGGACGATTGCTTTATTAAGACGTCAGAAGGTACAGGATAGGTTGGGCCTGCGGTCGTTATTGCCTCAACCGGGTTCTCGCTTGGGACAATTGCTTCGAGAAGATCAAAAAGACCATCAAGAGAAACTGACAGCGAGGAAGAGAGAAGGAGAAAACGAGAGAGATAGGCAGAGAACAAAAACTGTCATGCTGACCCTTCGTGTTCTGCTCTTAAAGTTGAGATACAGCTCTAAGTTTGCACTTTGTAGGAATTTTAGTATTAGATTATTTAGTAATTACGAATATTGCGTGTGTTTAATTGTTATTGGGTTATTTCTATATTATGCGTAGCGTTATCTATTGGAAATTGAAAAAAATGAGTTTAAGATAATGAAATATCTGTAAAAAGTATAATAGATGAAATTTGAAAGCTGAAAGACTGAACATCACAGAGTTTGTTAAAATAAATATATTTTAATTTTATATTCATTCATGTCAAATTGAACATACAAGTATTGTTTCATTTGTATCGTTATTTGCATTATTTGCACGGTTTTCATAATTTTAGTATATGTGTAATTTTTCAATTTTATATCAAGTATAAAATAAATTTCGTATCTATATCCTGAATTATTTTTGTTAATTAATTTGATTTTTGTAATATTCGTTTAATAACATTATCCAAATAACAATATAAACAAATTAATTAACATTAAAACTGGTTATTCAGATTGATTGTTATCTTTAGGTTATGTGAATTACCGCCCACATATCTTTGTTCTATATCAGACAATCTATTTCCTTTATTCTACCGTAAATCAGTCGTGCTCTATCAAAATCGTCTGCTCTGTATCTCTCATCATATTTCCTGAATTACAGGAAGCTATGTAATCTTGACATTTATCTTATTTATCATTCGATGAGTTTCAAATTTTAATCTTCAGATCAAAGTGGAATGAATCCTTATGAATTTCTTCTGCTTTATGTATGTGTATGTACAGAGTATCACAAAAAAGAATGAACAAATATATTAGTAAACAGATTGAGAACCGCCAAGAATCTTTTACCTCATTCAGCAAAACTTACGGGGCCTTTAACAGAGAACATCAATCCTGAGTAAACAAAGACAAAAGCATTTATTTAGGATATCCTAAGTAAACTGAGACACGCGCGCATGCCGTTTCGTTAACCTAGAAACAAATAGCCTCTTATTTAATTTGCTCATCTATTAAATCGAAAAAATAATGTATAAAATAATCTCATAAAGAGAAATATATAAAATATATAAATAATAATATTTAAAAATTTTATTTTATAATAAAACAAATCGAACGGTATACAAAAATTAAAAAAATAATTTGATGTCATTTGATAATAAATAGACAAAATTAGGGAATCACGTACTACGATTTCGTTTTCTCCTAAGCTTCTGACTCTCCCTGTAGAAACGATTAACCGGTTCAATTTGTACTCAAACAGTTAATCTCATTCCCTGCCTACCGCTTCTCGTTTAAAGGAGTAAAATTGGAGTTGAGAGTCACAGCAGCTCGGTGAACGCTAGTGGTAGGGAATAGAAGTAGTGAGGGGCCTGAAAGGGAGCCCGATGGAAGATCGGCATTGGAAGGAGGAGAAACGTAAGAAAGAACGGAACGCATCTAAATGCCGGACTGTTCAACGTCGCTGTGCGAAGGGTACGGGTGAAAGCAGGGGTGAAGAGGGTAGTGTTGGAACCAGGCTGGTGTCTCAATCAGCCAAGCAGGTTGGGGCACCTTGGACCCCTGTGGGTGGAGGATAGAACTAGCAATGGCTATGAAATATTCTCGAAATAGATACAAACTTTCGTAATTAATCTTTTATAACGTACATTTTGGATTTAACGAATAACTTAAAGTTATGAAGATATAGAAAAGTATTAAAATAACTTTTCTTTTATTTGTAGGAAATTTTTTATAATTATCCTCGGAAATCTTACATTACAAAAATAAAATAGTATAAATATTTAATCACGCAATGAAATACAATGTTTCCCTATAATTTGTATAAATATGTATTCTAAGAAAAACTATTAATAAGAATGAATGAATACTAAGGTATTCCCTAGTATGAAATTTACTTATGACATAGCATTGTGCTCTATAAAGTTCCAATTTTTATCAAGACTTAAGTTTATCAGTAGTTCTTTCGATCCTGGGCCAGTGGCTAATGGTGGGAGAAAAAGAGCGGCGCGCGCAGCTTCTCGACGCAACAGAGCAAGCCGTCACAACTCAATCTAGTGTCCCGGTGACCGTACATCTGTGAGTTTCTCTTTTCCTTTTCTTGTCCATAGTGTGGTATAATTCTTGACACGGAATCGCAATTTTTATTGGTGGATTAGTTTACATCTGTGATCCTAAATTTCATCTCTCTCGACTATTAAAACAATGTGATTGTAAGGTTTGTACTTTAAGAACATTTTATTTTAATTTAATACATAATATTATTTTTTATTTATTGAACAAATATTTAATGTTTGTTTGGACGTAGGCATATTGATGTTTATCTGTTTATATTGCTTCTCCAAAAAGGATAACATTGTTGTAATAGATAATTGAACTTCTATTTTGTCTATCTGATGAAATTTCGAACTTTGTTACGATAAAATTTTGGTGTTAGAAATATTAGAAATATATACATTAAAAGAGTATTAATATTTTGATGACAAATATTAAGTGATGTGTGTATTATGTATTAATGTTAAAGATGATGTACTAAATAGTAAACTATTAAATTAATTAAAACATTGGTAATTTACGTATGTTACATTTTAATATAGCTAGTAATAAATGACAATATCTTATATCCTTAAAAATAAAAAAGACAGTGTTGTTAAACTAATAAAATTAAATTGACATTATTGAAATTATTAAACCATTGATTTGCATCTTTATAGCGGTGTCAAGCATGTTAATCATACATAACAACACATAAACTGACATTACTAGATTTATATTTTATTCTAAGAATTATAAACAAAATAAAGTTATAATTTATACTTATAAATTAACAAAGAAATAATTTCAATAGGTAGGTAAACATTTATGACAATTTTTCTACATATTTTGTATCAAGATTTTATTTTGAGATTTTCGTAATATATTAATCGCCACTGTATGTTCAATATATATTAATGAAAAGTTCATCGGATATAAGTTACAATAAATTAAAAACAATAATCTAAGTTTTTACAATAATTAATTATGAATGTAATAAATAAGAAAATATTTATATCTTAGAGTTAATAACTTAGTATAAGAGAAGTGTAACGTTAGTTATTAATCATTTTATAATAAATCAGTTGACCTAAATAAAGTAAACAATTTACAAGAATTAACAGTCTCATATTTAGAAGAAGTATTCGTTTCCTATTTAATTGTACTTATCCATCTATGAGTTGATTCATATTTGAACAAAAAAAATATGTGATTATTGAGTATAACTAAAAGGAGTATTCTTACGTATTTAAAATTAATTCATTGACTATAATATTCCATATGAATTGGTACCGATACAGTATAATGTTAGCGCAATGCGATTATAACGGTACACTGTACATCAAATTAACCAAAAGCAGTTGATAATTTGTCACAGGGTTATCAGAAAACAAGGATAATAAATTAGAGGATCAGATTTAAAGATAATTATCAGTTAATATTTAGTAGATAATTTGAAAAATTCGCTCTTGAAAGAAACCATTTGGAAATGATAATATTATCGTATATACGGTACTAAAGTAACGAATAGTAGTTTATAATAACACATCATATAATTTGTAATGATGAGTAACCATTTGTCATAGATAAGTTGAAAATTCGACTTTTAAGTTACATACTTCGAATAACCAAAATAGGATCTATAATGATTTTAATGAATTTTGAGAATAGAAATAAATCATATCAATCATAGATTATATAAAAGTAGCAAAGAGGGACAATGTAGTAGCGCGCAAGTAGGGGCGAGTATTGATGGCGAGCGCCAAAAAGGGACAAGACTTTGAATTCTGAACAAGTCGAATATAATTGACATGTATCTCATCATATTGAAAATTGAGATGATTTTGTAGTTATCTCTTGATCACGCGACAGGATTTCTAAAATTAATTGCTTACTATTTGTGTCATCAATAGCTTACTTTGTTGTTAGATTTGAAAAATGAAAATTGTATTTATCCAAAAAGATTTAAATTGTACCTAACTCAAAAGTAAAATAAGAATTTAAATAATTATTCTACTTGATAAATAGGGTACTGATAAAACATACAATTATGTGAATATTTGCGTTCCATAATCAATGCTTGTATAGGTATTTTCTTGTGATAAACAGAACCCTTTTCAATGACAGTATGGTCTGGACATTTTAATTGAGTGAGATCACTGGAATTATAGGCGTTGATTGAACATTTTGGAGTAACACATGATTAAATTAGCATGCATCCAATGTAACTGTTTCAACACTCTCTCTCTCTCTCTCTCTCTCTCTCTCTCTCTCTCTCTCTCT
>NW_016909245.1:286710-289349 GCF_001483705.2 Eufriesea mexicana | reverse complement strand
TCCCCCCCCCCCCCCTCCTTCTCTGTCGTTAGGTGTTTGTTTGAAACGAGATTTAAACTTAAATGTAAAGTAAAGTTGATGATCACTGAGGATCTATAGGGCTGGCCATCTGTCCCTCGTTGCCACGTCTGCGACGTCTTGGTGGTCCATTTTGGGGCTGGTGCGCAGCAGCATCGGCACTAGCACTGGCAATGAAGCGCTCTCAGGTAGAATCTACCCCCTCTTTCTGTCACTATGTATGCGCGCTCGTGCACGTGCCCTTTTTCACCCCTGCTCTTACTGTATTCAACTTTTTTACTGGTATCAATTTAAAAAAGCAAAGGGTGAAGAAGAAAGAGAGAGAGTAATAGTAATAGAAGCAATAATAATAGTAGAAGTAGTAATAACAGCAGTAGTAGTAGAAGTAGTTATATCAGTACTAGCAGTAGTAATAGTAGAGTCGAAGAACATTTAACCGGATTGTTCTGATAGAAATTCTAATAGCGATATTTATGCTTTTTCCACTGATTGATCGTAATTTTTTGAAATGTTAAAATACATAAATATCTACGCGAAGAAAAGGTATTATTATTTCATATGGTTAGAGATTTTGTAAAGAAATGAAAAATGGCTTAGGAAAATAGAATAATGTCTAATGAATATGAAATGGTGAATGAAGAATGTCTGTAAATAATAAATATTTTAATATGCAATTGCAGTAACATTTATTACTATGAAGATGAATAATTAGATTACACGCCGAAAGTTCTGAAATCTGTGACTTTTTAAATATATTATAGGTAATCAGAAAATATCGACTGTAGAAAAAACTGTCTAATATTTACTAGATAAAAATTTAAAAGACCCTCAGCCAAATCGAATTTTTTTAATTAATGCGGAGTAGTAAATTATTAAAGAATCAAATCTTTCAATTTGTTTTTAAATTATACATATATAGAAATATAAAGTAATTTTGATAAGCTATAATTTTACAAAAATTTTCTCAAGATTGTATGTCTAAATTAAAGGTACAAATTCGTAACGACATTTGTGACTCCGAAAGTCGAGTAGCAAAACCTTCCTATTAACTGAAATAACAGAGTTCCGATTTATTTTAAGAATATCATGAAATGTTCCTTCATGCTACGCATCTGTTACAAGAATCTGCAAGTACTTCACAGCATGCAATGCTGAAATCATGAATTATATTTGATGATATAGATTGTTATAAATAATTACCAGTGAAGAAATACATAAATAAAATAAAATTCACTCGATATATCTATGCATAATTCTATATTCACATAAAATACTAAAATTGTTTGTAATATTTAAGAATTTAAATAGATTACTATAGAATATCTACAAAAAAATATGGACAATGAAAACAAAAAATGAAATAATAATAATAAAATTTCATTTAAACGTGCATCATTGAACTTCTTTTGAACGTATTCAAAAGTAAGATTAAAAATTAATATACTTTTTATCATTTTTAAAAACACTTATATCATGTATGATCAAATAATAAATAAACGATAATAATATTCAACAGATGAAACATTCATACGAAACGTTCAGTAAACATATCGCTATTAAATAATTAAAAAACTAAATTGTACACAGTGATCCACTAAACAGAAACTACATATAATATTCAAGAAATTAAAAAAAAAAAGAAAAAGAAATATTTTCAAATGTCATAAAATTGACTAAGTTGTATAAATAAGAAATTTTGTATAGCTATATATTTTTTTATTTATAAATCAAATCAATAGTAAAATTATTAAAGATTCTTCAACTTCCATCACAAAATCATCTTAATTTTTATTATTAAGAAATGAATAAATTTTTCTACAACGATAAATTTTTATCGGAATTTTTAATAAAACTTCAACTAAAATTATATATAATTTGAATTATTTTACAAATGTTTTAGAAAGATGTCTCGTTGGTTCGATCAATCGACCATACTCCTGATGGGTATGATGTTGTTTAGTATATTAATATGGAATACAGCGAAAAGTTCGATAATGAGGTGTGAAGAAGCAAAACTAAAATGCGCTTATAGAACAGGCTGTGGCACTGCTTTGCAGCACTATCTTACGGGCTGTGCGCCTGTTCTCCAAGGCAATGATTGTTCCGAGACCTGCCAACATGCCCTTATTGCTCTTACAAGCACTGATGAGGGCAAAGAACTTATGACAGTACATATTATTTAATTGTTATATTATTTCTGCTTTTAATAAGAAATAAGTACTATTTATCTAATTATCGACAATAAATAATCAACGATGTGATGCTAATGACGAATACTTTATACTATGAATTTATCTTAAGTTAATAATTCTTAATGAAAATTTCGAAAAATTTATAGTATTTATAAAATAATATAAATAATATATGTATATTAGATTAATTTTTCTTTTATTAAAGTCCATATTTTAAACAATTAAAATTTGTTACTTCTAGTTATTTTTTTCTTTTAAACAAAATTAAAGGTATAAAAAAATTTAATTAAAATAAATTTATTTTTACTATTAATTTGTTTTTTAAAAATCTGTAATAATTTAGCGACTAGACAAAAATAATTTCTGTATATGTAAAATGCGATTTTTTAATGAATATTCTTTTGTTATTTAGTGTGAGTGTGAAGACGA
>NW_016909245.1:268406-286616 GCF_001483705.2 Eufriesea mexicana | reverse complement strand
GCTATTAAATAATTAAAAAACTAAATTGTACACAGTGATCCACTAAACAGAAACTACATATAATATTCAAGAAATTAAAAAAAAAAAGAAAAAGAAATATTTTCAAATGTCATAAAATTGACTAAGTTGTATAAATAAGAAATTTTGTATAGCTATATATTTTTTTATTTATAAATCAAATCAATAGTAAAATTATTAAAGATTCTTCAACTTCCATCACAAAATCATCTTAATTTTTATTATTAAGAAATGAATAAATTTTTCTACAACGATAAATTTTTATCGGAATTTTTAATAAAACTTCAACTAAAATTATATATAATTTGAATTATTTTACAAATGTTTTAGAAAGATGTCTCGTTGGTTCGATCAATCGACCATACTCCTGATGGGTATGATGTTGTTTAGTATATTAATATGGAATACAGCGAAAAGTTCGATAATGAGGTGTGAAGAAGCAAAACTAAAATGCGCTTATAGAACAGGCTGTGGCACTGCTTTGCAGCACTATCTTACGGGCTGTGCGCCTGTTCTCCAAGGCAATGATTGTTCCGAGACCTGCCAACATGCCCTTATTGCTCTTACAAGCACTGATGAGGGCAAAGAACTTATGACAGTACATATTATTTAATTGTTATATTATTTCTGCTTTTAATAAGAAATAAGTACTATTTATCTAATTATCGACAATAAATAATCAACGATGTGATGCTAATGACGAATACTTTATACTATGAATTTATCTTAAGTTAATAATTCTTAATGAAAATTTCGAAAAATTTATAGTATTTATAAAATAATATAAATAATATATGTATATTAGATTAATTTTTCTTTTATTAAAGTCCATATTTTAAACAATTAAAATTTGTTACTTCTAGTTATTTTTTTCTTTTAAACAAAATTAAAGGTATAAAAAAATTTAATTAAAATAAATTTATTTTTACTATTAATTTGTTTTTTAAAAATCTGTAATAATTTAGCGACTAGACAAAAATAATTTCTGTATATGTAAAATGCGATTTTTTAATGAATATTCTTTTGTTATTTAGTGTGAGTGTGAAGACGAGTTATGTTTACAATCAAAACAAAGGGTGGAAATATGCAGATCATCTGTAACAATGGCAATGAATAGGACAAGAGTATCTTGCAGGATAGCAACTTGGATTTGTAATGCAGATGCTCTTTGTCAAACTGCACTTGCATATTACAATAAATATTGCAAGAGTATGTTCCAAGGACATAAATGTACTAGACGGTAAATAATGTTTCTTAATACGAAAATATTTAAATGCCATAATTAAAAACATGTCAATTAGATTCTGTTTTACATTGTTACAAATTAATTTCTATAATATAGAAATGCCTTATTGAAGCAAATATTTTAGATGCAAAAACTCAATAAATATTTTAACAAGACAAGAAAAGGCTGCAAAATTAAATACTTGTCAATGTGATGGTTTTGAAGAATATGATTGTAAAGGAATTCATAGGAATATGAATCTCCTTTGTTTTGAAAAAATACACCATGGTTACCGTGACGTTAATATCGAAGATGAAAGAAGAAATGAATTTTTAACACCAAATATGAGCCTGAGAGGCGATGGTGTTCAAATATTAATCGACAGAAAACTATTTTTTCTTTCTTTATTGATTTATCATATACTTAAAGGGAGGCAAGGTAAGATTATTTATTACACTATTTTCTTTAATTCACTTTTAATATATTATTCTTTAAAATTTTATAGTATATACATAAAAGTTAAGTAAAATTATTTATAGATACTATTTAAATTTATATTTTTTATAAAACATAAGATCTTTATAATTATTATACATATATATATAAAAATTTGTCTTTTTAATTTATTGAAAATTGTATTGTTTCAGACTGATAATTAAAAAGAATCCAGAAAAATCTCCAAAAAGCAACAGTATTCCATGAAACCAATGACCAAAGATCTTTATCAACTTTTTAATCATCAATATTTGAACAATTTAATACTGGTATTAATGGATTACTTTTTCACTATTCTAGATATTTTAGCAGCATAACTAATTAATAAATAGTTGCATGATCTATGAAATTTTTTCATGAGGTTCTTGTTAAATTTGTACAAATAAAAAAAAAAGACAAAAAGGAATCTTGTACAGTAAAAGTAATGTATAGTAATTGTATTATAGTAAATGTAATGGAATAATTCGTTACAAATATTGTTATAAATCAGTTTTATTTATGAAGATATAATTATGTAAATATCTATATATTGAAATGTAGTATTGTTCTTTTCCTTTCTTTTTTTTCATGAGTTTAATATTTTCGAAAGTTCTTTTCTTGTAGAAAAATATTTTTTTTAGAAAAACCAAATATTTATTTTTGCAATGTTAGAATAATTATCATTTACTTCTACAAAATACATTTTGTAGAAGAATTTTATAAAATAATTGTAAAACATATATTTTTTAAATTATTTTCCAAAAGGAACTGAATTAAAATTATTGAGAAAGGAAAGTGTAATTTTCTTCAAAAATAAGAAATTTTCATGGTTTATGGTATATGGTTAAATTTATGCGAGTTCGAATGTGTGTATATTCTTATAAATTTTTTGAGAATTTGTTTTTATATCTAATTATATAATCAACTCAGAACTTTATTAATAACGAATTGTTAATACATTGTTAATAAAAGCGTGATTGAAGTTAACAAATTTCTACAGTTTGTATCCTAATTACATGAAAAGTTACCAAATAATTAGATAAGACAAAAAGTGTATGTAATGATGTACTACAAAAATTTTGCTAAATATAAATTATTTGCAATTTTATTATAATTTAAGGGATTCAAATATTTTTAAGACTGAATTAGAATATTGTATAATACTTAATATTATTATCTGGTATTTATTTTATTATTTAATATTTAACTAATATGATATGAAGTAAATTTATATTTTATTAAGTTTGAATAAATGTATTTACAAACGATTTTTTAAACTTACTTCTTCCAATGTTTGTTTATATTTATAAAAAGTATAACATTTTTACAAAATTTGTATGTATTAAAAATTTTCTTGTAGTATTGAAACAAAATTCTTATTATCTGATATTAAACATGAAAAGTTTTTCATGATAAATCACTTTATTAATTGTTATTGAATAAATGAACAATCTAAGGAAATCCGTCATCATCTTCTTCCGCCATTTCCTTAGCAAGCTCTAAATCTTGTTGTTCTCGTTCTCGACGTTCTTCAGCCGATTCAAGATCTTTACCATATGATTTTGGAGGATATCTCATGGCTTTAACACTTTGATTGTGCAAATCTAAACAAAATGTAATTCTTTGATGAAACGCAAGTAATGGTTCTTTAGTACAATAAATATCTGTAGTTTCTTTGCTACGCATGTATCCATTTTCAGGTTCTAAGGTAGCTTCAATTACACCGTCTCTTATAGCTTTAGCAACTATAAATTCTGCATCAACGCTAGAATCCAAACCAAGTTTCTTTGCAATGTCTGCAGGTGAAATTCTTGAGTAAGATAATCCAATTGATCTAATTGCAGTTTTAATAACATTATGTCTCAATCTGAGGATTAAAGTGAATGTGTGATCTGCTCTAAACTGTGGACCAAAGTTTTCTAGAACTTCTCCAAAACGTTGAAGATTTCCTAATCGAACAGCTTGAGTCAGCTGAAAGTATGGACCTAATGCACGACGCATTGCAGCTTGTCTGAAAGTTTGACGTTCCGGAATATCTCCAAGTAGAAGCTCCACCGTTACTGCTAATTTTTGAACTGTCTGACGAAAACCTACTGCAGTGCTTTGTGGAGCCTTTCTGAGAGCCTATAAAAATAAATATTTTCACAAAATATAAATTTAGTAAAAGTAGACCAATTTTTATTCTAGATTTTAATTTATTTCTATAAAATATTGTAATGAAAAATTTATACATTAAGAAAAATTTTGATTTACCTGTACCAAATACTTGTGTGCAGCAGAATATTCTAATCTAGCAGCTTTAATACGTCCCAAATAATATAAAAACCTAGCCCATTCATTAGTGCTGGCAGATTCTGGAAAAGTTGATTTTAATACAAGCTTATCTGCTTGATCATACAAATTATAATGCAAATAATTTCGCAATAAACAATTAATTAATACTGCTTGACCCTCAAAGTCATTTCTAAGAGTTGCTGTTCGTAATCTGAGATGTAATAATCCACGAATTTTATCTAGTCTTCCAACTAATTCATATGCTCTTGAATAATAGAAATAACATTTAGCAGCAATCAAATCAATTGTACGTCTATTTTGAGCAATAATTTTTTGCAATAATGCTTCGGAACATTGAACAGCTTCTTCATGTTTTCCAGCATCAATTAAGCGCACAAGAACTAGTAAATGAATGTAAGCATCAATTTCAGGTAATGGGCTCATGGTAGAAATACGAAGTTTTTGTGTTTCTTCAGATTCAGTAGGTTCTTCTAACCATGATAGTAATGCATCACGTTCTACACATGGCTTTGAATAAAAACTTAGAATTACTCCACGTAAAACATTTGAGTTTAATCTACGACGTGTATTAGGTAATGTACGCAAAGCTCTCAAAATAAAGCGAGGTTCTTTGCTCTGTACAGCCTTTTCTATTTGACGAGTATGCTCACGGATGTCATATATTGTTTGTAAATCAGCATCTTTTTTATCATATACATCCCCATCACCATTTTGACCTTCAAAAATTATTTCAACATCCATAGCTTCAGAATTTTTAGCTGAGGGAACACCCATTTTGGCTCCTTTAAAGATCTTAAATATATATAGACAAAACACATTTTAATTTTGGTACAATAGAATATAATATATAAATAATTAACATTAGAATATAATCATTTAATCATATACAATATTAATAATACAAATATTACATTAAATAATAGTTGTACAGTAAAAGTAATGTATAGTAATTGTATTATAGTAAATGTAATGGAATAATTCGTTACAAATATTGTTATAAATCAGTTTTATTTATGAAGATATAATTATGTAAATATCTATATATTGAAATGTAGTATTGTTCTTTTCCTTTCTTTTTTTTCATGAGTTTAATATTTTCGAAAGTTCTTTTCTTGTAGAAAAATATTTTTTTTAGAAAAACCAAATATTTATTTTTGCAATGTTAGAATAATTATCATTTACTTCTACAAAATACATTTTGTAGAAGAATTTTATAAAATAATTGTAAAACATATATTTTTTAAATTATTTTCCAAAAGGAACTGAATTAAAATTATTGAGAAAGGAAAGTGTAATTTTCTTCAAAAATAAGAAATTTTCATGGTTTATGGTATATGGTTAAATTTATGCGAGTTCGAATGTGTGTATATTCTTATAAATTTTTTGAGAATTTGTTTTTATATCTAATTATATAATCAACTCAGAACTTTATTAATAACGAATTGTTAATACATTGTTAATAAAAGCGTGATTGAAGTTAACAAATTTCTACAGTTTGTATCCTAATTACATGAAAAGTTACCAAATAATTAGATAAGACAAAAAGTGTATGTAATGATGTACTACAAAAATTTTGCTAAATATAAATTATTTGCAATTTTATTATAATTTAAGGGATTCAAATATTTTTAAGACTGAATTAGAATATTGTATAATACTTAATATTATTATCTGGTATTTATTTTATTATTTAATATTTAACTAATATGATATGAAGTAAATTTATATTTTATTAAGTTTGAATAAATGTATTTACAAACGATTTTTTAAACTTACTTCTTCCAATGTTTGTTTATATTTATAAAAAGTATAACATTTTTACAAAATTTGTATGTATTAAAAATTTTCTTGTAGTATTGAAACAAAATTCTTATTATCTGATATTAAACATGAAAAGTTTTTCATGATAAATCACTTTATTAATTGTTATTGAATAAATGAACAATCTAAGGAAATCCGTCATCATCTTCTTCCGCCATTTCCTTAGCAAGCTCTAAATCTTGTTGTTCTCGTTCTCGACGTTCTTCAGCCGATTCAAGATCTTTACCATATGATTTTGGAGGATATCTCATGGCTTTAACACTTTGATTGTGCAAATCTAAACAAAATGTAATTCTTTGATGAAACGCAAGTAATGGTTCTTTAGTACAATAAATATCTGTAGTTTCTTTGCTACGCATGTATCCATTTTCAGGTTCTAAGGTAGCTTCAATTACACCGTCTCTTATAGCTTTAGCAACTATAAATTCTGCATCAACGCTAGAATCCAAACCAAGTTTCTTTGCAATGTCTGCAGGTGAAATTCTTGAGTAAGATAATCCAATTGATCTAATTGCAGTTTTAATAACATTATGTCTCAATCTGAGGATTAAAGTGAATGTGTGATCTGCTCTAAACTGTGGACCAAAGTTTTCTAGAACTTCTCCAAAACGTTGAAGATTTCCTAATCGAACAGCTTGAGTCAGCTGAAAGTATGGACCTAATGCACGACGCATTGCAGCTTGTCTGAAAGTTTGACGTTCCGGAATATCTCCAAGTAGAAGCTCCACCGTTACTGCTAATTTTTGAACTGTCTGACGAAAACCTACTGCAGTGCTTTGTGGAGCCTTTCTGAGAGCCTATAAAAATAAATATTTTCACAAAATATAAATTTAGTAAAAGTAGACCAATTTTTATTCTAGATTTTAATTTATTTCTATAAAATATTGTAATGAAAAATTTATACATTAAGAAAAATTTTGATTTACCTGTACCAAATACTTGTGTGCAGCAGAATATTCTAATCTAGCAGCTTTAATACGTCCCAAATAATATAAAAACCTAGCCCATTCATTAGTGCTGGCAGATTCTGGAAAAGTTGATTTTAATACAAGCTTATCTGCTTGATCATACAAATTATAATGCAAATAATTTCGCAATAAACAATTAATTAATACTGCTTGACCCTCAAAGTCATTTCTAAGAGTTGCTGTTCGTAATCTGAGATGTAATAATCCACGAATTTTATCTAGTCTTCCAACTAATTCATATGCTCTTGAATAATAGAAATAACATTTAGCAGCAATCAAATCAATTGTACGTCTATTTTGAGCAATAATTTTTTGCAATAATGCTTCGGAACATTGAACAGCTTCTTCATGTTTTCCAGCATCAATTAAGCGCACAAGAACTAGTAAATGAATGTAAGCATCAATTTCAGGTAATGGGCTCATGGTAGAAATACGAAGTTTTTGTGTTTCTTCAGATTCAGTAGGTTCTTCTAACCATGATAGTAATGCATCACGTTCTACACATGGCTTTGAATAAAAACTTAGAATTACTCCACGTAAAACATTTGAGTTTAATCTACGACGTGTATTAGGTAATGTACGCAAAGCTCTCAAAATAAAGCGAGGTTCTTTGCTCTGTACAGCCTTTTCTATTTGACGAGTATGCTCACGGATGTCATATATTGTTTGTAAATCAGCATCTTTTTTATCATATACATCCCCATCACCATTTTGACCTTCAAAAATTATTTCAACATCCATAGCTTCAGAATTTTTAGCTGAGGGAACACCCATTTTGGCTCCTTTAAAGATCTTAAATATATATAGACAAAACACATTTTAATTTTGGTACAATAGAATATAATATATAAATAATTAACATTAGAATATAATCATTTAATCATATACAATATTAATAATACAAATATTACACTAAATAATAGCATTAAAAAATTTTAATTTCTTACTAAATTTTTTAATTTAGAGATGTTTATACCCATAATATTTAAATTATTAAATTATAATTTTTAATAAAATAGTATTACAAGTCTGATATTTATTAAAAATATAAAAATAAAAAGAACATTGACAATTTAGTATTAAACTTTATAATAAAGACTTTAATAACCAAACTTCAGGGACTTCTTTATTGTCAACTTAATACTGTATTCCTTAAATATACGTTTAATATTTTATTATACATAAAGTAAAATTCATAATATGTGATAGTAATAATTATAGAATATAACAACAGTATTGTACGTTTACCTTTTTTTAAACTTTTATACAAAAAATGAAAATTCTCGGAGCAAGTACAATTCTACGTTTTCATCGCACCAATTCACACTTATACATAACTAAAATTATCCATAAAATTTTGATAAAATTTCTAGCTAGGGTTTTTCGCTATGACAATCATACAAATTGTTCTTGTTATTAAAAAACTGTCAAAATAATATTACACGATTTTATTATAGTCATTATTAATATTTAATATATATGTATAAAACATTAAACACCTTCAGTACATATATACAATCTATAAATGTAAAATGTAAAAAATAAAAATTTTCTATTGAATTTATAAAAAATTGTATATTTATATTTTATATTTTCTATATTTTTTTATATGCATATCTTCTTTTAGACACCAACATTACTTTCTTCTTATAATACAAAATTTGATATAGATGGCGTAACCTAATAATGTTTACAGCTTAAGTACAGTAAACCATCTAAATAAATATGTAAATCAATGGATAGGAAAATGATATGTAGGCATGAGATAACCTGGATAGCAAATAGTACAATATTTTCAGTTATGATGATGTAAATACTTGTGTTAAAGTAAAATCAAGAATTTCACTTATTAATTTTTATGTCATATTTCAATATGAATTTAAGCAAAAGTGAAAAATTGTTGGCTGCTAAGAAAAAGGTAAAATATTTTAAAATATGCATAACTATTACAGCTGTAAATATTTTTTTTATTATTAAATTTTTATAAAAGAATTCGTATTTTTGACTATATTATTTAATAAGTTGTACTAACTTTTTAATTATTTGTCTTATGATATTATATTTGTAAATATTTAGGTTATGTTATTTGTCAATTAATTATTTATTTGTCATCAATAATACATTTTAATTTTGTTCATAATATGTATGTTTTAAAATTATGAATAAATCATTTTTTCAAGTTTATTAAATTATTAATGTATAAAATATTATAATTATCTGTATTTTATATTTTTAATCTTGTTAGCTAAGGGAATTTCAATTAAGTAAACTGGAAAACAGTCAAGATGGTCCTATTAAACAAAAACATCATTCTGTAGATTTATTATTTTCACAGGTGAGCTATATTTATAAATTATAATATTGATTCTTGATATTTTTAAATTTAAAACCAAGGTTAATTGCAATTATATTTCTTATTGTAACTTAAATTATATTTTGACTCCTTATTATTATTAAATTAAATCCTTTCAAATTAATTTATTAAATTTGTAGTGCCAAAATGCAGAAACTAATAAATTAAATGTAGATGGTATAAGCGATACATTAACAATAGGAACTTCAGAAAATAACACTCATATTGTTCATGAGTTCCAAAAAAATGAAATACCTCTCATAAATACATTAATAACTTCAGAAAATACAACAAAACATGATGAATTACATTATTCTTTAGAAGAGGTTACTAATTCTATACAAAACACACAAGAAATTAATTCAGTATCAAAGGTAGACAAAGAAATGGATTTAAATGATTTACCAAAAGTACAAAAAGAACATCTCTTAGAGATGGCTTCTGCAGTTGCAGATGCTTTAACAAATGAATCAGAACATATAGAAACATCTTTAGATTGTAATTTAATGTGTCATAATCAATTTTTAAGTTCCTATTTAGAAGAACAAAAGAAAATTGTTAATGAATTACACATAGAGCTCAGTAATGCTGTAAGTGTATATGTAAATTTTCTAGAGACTATGAAAATTAACATTTTAAAAATATTTTAAATATAAAATTTTTTAATGACTTGTTTAGCATAGCAGAGTTTCAGAATTAGAAACCAAATTAGCAGGAAAAGAAATAGAATTTCAGGCACAATTGGCACGAGAAATAAATCCTTTGAAAGAACAACTTCAAGTTCATACTCAGACTACTGGAATTCTAATTGCAGAAAAAGCAGAACTCACTGCTGCCCTTAGCCAAGCTCAACAAAGTGCTAGACATAGTTCAGGTTTGTTATATTAATTAATAAACTTTTCTAAATTTATGATGATTATTAATAAACAAGGAACATTTTTTAGAAGACATAGAGGAAATAACAAAAAGATCAAAGAATGCACAAATTCGTATAGTTGAATTAGAAAAAGAAATATCTACTGTAAAAAATAATAATGAAGAATTGAGAAAAAATTGTTATCAATTGCAAGATGAATATGATTCCCTAAATAAAAAATTTTTTGAATTGAAAAAAGAAAAAGAAGATTTAAATTTAGAAGTATCTGAATTAAAGCAAAAGCTAAATCTAAAAAAAACAGAATTAATTGCCATTGAGCAAGAACTTCAAGAAAAAGCAGCATTGCTTTCATTAAGTGAACTTAGAATACAACAGGTGGTATTACATTATCATTAAAAAAAATATGTGAAACATTCATCTTATTTTTTTTGTTTTAGATGAAAGGTGCTGCATCAACAGGAGAGGAAAAACATACATCAATTCTTCTAGAACAAGAATTGGCACAAACTAAAGAATCTTTGAAAATTGTTAGTATTGAAAAAGATGAAACTAATAAACAATATCAGAATTATGTTAAACAATTAGATGCCCAGCAAGCAAAATTATTAGAGGAGGTATGCTTATATAAAATGAAATTTGATGGTATAATGAATCTAATAAAACTTTTTAAAATTAAATATTATTTATAGATAAATATGCAAAAGAAAGCTGTAGAAGATTTACGATATAGAGAACAAAATTATGTGCAAAAAATTTCAAATCTTGAACAGCAGTTGCAACAAGAAAGAGAAAAAGTAGAGAAATTATCGCCTTTGCAAGATCGTAAAGACCAAATGGATAATTTACTAAAAAATATAGATGAACTTACATTAGAACAAGAAAGACTCCATATTACACTATCTGAAAAGGTGGCATTTTTATATTAACTTCTTAATGCACATTATTTTATTGCTTTATCCAGTAAGAAATGTGCAAGTTTTTTTGTAAATGAAATTGTTTCTTAACTATAAAGGAATATATATTTTTGCAATAATAATTTTACGATTTTATTACGATTTCATTATAAATATAATATATGATATATTTTAAAATACAATATGCAAGATAGGATATGAAATGAAACCAATATCTTTTTATGAAAATAAAAAATTCATAAATTGTAATAGTACATGTCCGTGTCTTACACTGACTTGTGCACTTTGGACAGCCAGTTATATCTTGTATCTTACATGAACTTGTACATTAAGCGGTTAATTATTAATAGAAATTAAATGAGAATTATTAAAAATTTTATAAGTTTATTGATTAATAATATTTGAAAATTGTATTTTGAAATATCCTTCAACAAATATGTTATAGAAACTATTGTTCGTTAAAATATTAAACATTTTTTGTTGTCTATTTAGGACTCACAAATCGAAATGTTAACAAAAAATTTAAATGATCTACAAGATGTAAATAATCAAAAAGACGAAGTAACAAAGTTAGCTAATGCTCTTGAAAGTGAACAGTTAGGGGCATCTAGAGCAGTTCATCAAAATCGACAATTGAAAGAACAATTGACTGACATGGAAACTGCTTTTGTTAACCTGGTAAGTGTAATATTAAATGGAACATATCAGTGATTCAATAAATAAAAGAAAATAAACTATATAAGTTCTTAACGTAATTTTAAGAGTAATGCCAAATTGGATTTAACTGAACAACTTCAAGCAGAACGTTCAATAGGACGAAAATTAAATATTCAATTAAATAATGTGGAAAATGAGTTAGAACAATTAAAAGAAAAGCTAAGGGAAAAAGAAGTTATTCTTGAAGAGCTTAAAAAAGAAAGTCTTCAGAGTGCTCAAATAGCAGATCAAATACAACATTACCAAGCACAATCACATCATGTAGATACTTTTCAACGAGAACTTCAACATGCCATAGTAAACATACATTTTTTCTTTATGAACTTCATTACTATAAAATATTAATTAAAATAAAAAATTATTTTAATTAACATCGCACATTTTCTTTACTTTATTTTCATTTTAGATTACTATAAAAAAACTGGAAAAGGAAAAACAGGCACTTACAGAGAAATTGAAAGAAACGAATCCAGATAGTTCTGTTTCAGAAATTGAGTCATATTCTATGAATGCTAATAATAATACATTAAATTCAGAAGCAAATATACATTCAAAATGTCTGAACGAAAGTAATGTTACAGTATTAGAACCTGTAAAACAACTTGAACAAAGATTTAAACAAACCATGGAACGAGTTGCAGAGCTCACAGAAGAAAAACAGAAACTTGAACATCTCGTGTTACAACTTCAAAGTGAAACAGAGACAATAGGTATAAATTGTCTTTAAACATTTATTTGATTTTATTATGATTCCAATTTTATTTTTATATTTACGAAGTTTATTTCCTTATTTTTTATTTTTAGGAGAATACATAGCATTATACCGAAAAGAAAGGGCACATATACAAAATAGAGCAGCAGAAAGAGAGGAGTTATTTCGGCAAATACTCGAACAAAGAAATCAACAACAAGAACAATTACATAAATTAAAAGTCTTGGTTAGTGATTTTCTTCGAAAAGAATACATACATTCCAATGGAACAGAGCATATGATTGAAACAGGTATACCATGATATGTCTTAATTACCTAAAATATAAATTTGATTTATGTGATAAGATTTTATTAATTGAAAAATTGTGAAGTGATTGTAATTGAACAAAACAGATTATTTTTCAGAAACAGATTCCAACAACTCAATGAACCTAAGAAAAGTAAAAGCAATGACAGATTCACAAATAGAAAATAAAAGTGTTTTGGAACTTCTAGATGTCCTAACAGAGATAAAAGATTGTAAAGATTCTTGTATGTTTGAACCAAATTTTCATCCATGTCCTTGGTGTTCTGGAAAGTTACTTACAGTATAAAAGATATGTCACGTATATATTGTATTTTTAGTATAGGCTATCAGTATAGAATTTTTAATCACCAACGATTTGTAGAACATAATTGTATATAAGACAAAACCTATAATAATTATAATTTGTAAATAATTGATGTGGGAAAAAGGAAATTTTCTTCAAAAATAATTGTCGTTTTATATAGAACTGAGTATTAAAAAAAAAATTCATTTAAGCCTAAAATATTGTTTACAAAAATTGTTGGAAGTGCTTTTTTAAATTATTATTTTTATGATAAATATATAGAGAAAATATAATTCTCTATAAAAATTATTGTAAAGATCTGTGAAAACAAGATTTTATTTCTAAATATTTTATTTAACAAATTTAAAAAATTAATATTTTATTGTTGCTTTTTAATTTTATTATTCATTTAAATCGCTTCGTTGTTTTTTAATATCAAAATATTTATTCAATATAATGATTGTTCAAAATATAAGAAGACAAATTCTATAAAAACTTATATTTTAAATGTTTATTTGCAAACTTACAAAAAACATTTTTTAATTTTGTTTATAATTTTACTTTTTTTGTAGTTTTTGTATCTTCTTCAATAACATTAATACTTTTTGTTTGATCTTTGATAATAAAAGCAGCTTTTCCTCTCCGTCTTCTTTCTAAAGCAAGAAACAAAAACTTAGTGATTGTCTTATGTAAGTGCCTTTTATTTTCATGAAAATTTGCACCTTTATATTTAATTTCATATTACCTGCTCTTAACAGAAGTCTTCTACATTGATGTAATATTGAAGCTTTTGCTTTAACTTCATTCAAGCCCAATAAACATGCTAAATTAATTAGATCATATGGATTTCTAATTGTTTTAGCATCATTGGAACCACTGGATAATATTACATTCTAAATAAATAAGATATTCATTTAAAAATTCTTTTACTACCTAGATATGGATTTTAAATAAAAATCTTTTAATCAATAAAATATATTTTAAAAGATTATTAATAATTATAAATATATATAAGTGTTTATTGACGACATAATAATATTAATTTATATTCATTATTACTTTATGATAATGTATATTGTACTATTAAAAAATACTTTTATTTTCATCATAGTATGAATATTTTTATACCTTACTCTTCCCATAAGTATGGAAAAGATGAGCATAATGTATAGTATGTTTTCTACATTCTATATTTAGAAGATCTATATATTGAATTTCAAAATGTATGCCTCTTTCAACTGCTTGATCATATAGTTTTTTATTAAATTTAAAAGTTATTGAATTTGATCTTAGAGTAATTATATCTGCATTCAATTGTGTGCATGCAAATTGTAAAGCATTTTGTGTTTTTGGAACAAAAGCATACAAGTCGTATTTTTTAAAATTAGAACAATGATTAAGAATATGTGTTTTGGCAACGTCAGAACACCAAAAACTAATTCGATTAAAAATTTGTAATTTTCCGTCAAATTCTTTTCTTATATTTTCTATGTCGATTGTTTTGAAACTAATACTTTGTGACACTTCACTATCATTTCTCTTTTTCTTTTTTTTATCTATTCCAAGAACACTTTCATCTATATTAGTATTTATTGCTACTGTTTTGAATCCATATTCATATAATTTTGATAAAACAGAATATAAATTTTCTATTTCATTTCCTCGTACATTCACACATAAATCGTAAAATCCTGTACTTTCCCTGATATTCATTGTTACAAAATATGAAATTTATATATGTAGTTTTAGTAATTGTAATTTAAGTTTTTTGAAATGTTCAATTCAAACTGCTACTTAAATAAAAACTCTCTTATGTTGTTTTCATTATTTTTGTCGAGTATACAGAATTAAAAACCTAATCCTAACCTATCATTTTCAAAATAGATACGAAATATTCTTATGTACAGAAGTTTAAAACTATTAAATTAATTTTGGTTCACGAAACAATGTAACAAACTATTATTTTCTATAATTGTTATAAACAACCAAAATCAATAAAGACATTGATTTCCATTCTAATTTCAATAGTTCTTAAATATTCTGTTTTGTACTGATTAATGCAGTATAATATGTATCTATACCCTTTTAGTACGGTATTAAATTAATGACTTTATTTATTTCATAGAATTATTTAGAAAATTGCTTGTTGACTAATTCAAATTGGCAACATGCAAGATTACTGCTATACAAATTAAGATAAAAAATTCGATTCCCGTCTATAGTTAATTTTTTTTCAATCTATTATTTATTTTGTATTCATTTTTGGCCTATGAAAACATTGTAAATAAATAATTGTAACTAAAAGTTCTTAATAAAAAAGTTTATTATTTTTTACGCTTTCTTATGCTAGTATATATTTATTACAAAATAATAAGAATATTATGCGCGAAAAACACTTTTCTATAGCAATCTTATTTACTATAGAAAGAAAACGAAAATATAAATAATCATTAGATAAAGGAAATACAAAACCTAACGCTCATGTAAGTATTAATTATCAAATTAAACATTGTATAAGCACGTTGCATATAATTCCAACTTTTCTATGCAGCTAGAAATGTTCATGAATTAATTGCAGTAATTTGGAAATTTATTAATTTAATACTGCCAAATAAATAAAAATTTTACCGCCTGCGATCTAATATCTACTTAGATTCTAATGTCTATATGGCATTGTTTATTATGTCATTAACAATTAAAGTATATATCTGAAACTTTCAAAGTGAATAAAATGTACCTAAGCATATAACCATTGCAATTTCATTTTCTTTTTACCAAGAACAAAATCACTCGTCTTCATCTGTGACTTCATGTTCGTCTATAATTAATTCATCAACCTTTATATTTGCATAGTGCAGGCACAGCTTTAGCGAGCTTTCTAATATAATTCTGGATATGAATTCCTTGTTATTTAATTCATTATTGATGATTATTGCATACAGTGCTTGAACCATTGCCGAAGATAGTAATGGTTTATTTGTCTTTCCATTAGTATAATGGAATAATTAATAATTCCAGTTCATGAATTAATTATAGAAATTTGTAATTTTTCGCAACAGAAATATATTTATAATTGCTTCACTGATATTAATAAATATAAGAAACATCGTTTAATATTCTACATCGATACTTTATCACATAGCTATTTCAAAGATGCAAGATTTTCCCGCTACAAAAATACCTAGCGTATCTGGTTGCAGCTAATTTCCAGTTGGCTGCAAGAGGATACACCGGTAACAAATGGAACATTCTCGCGCGTCAAAGTGAAACATTAAATCTCAAAAGGTTTGGTAAAGTAGTGATATCGCTGATTAACGTTATAATTACCTTAAAAAGTTCAAAATTACTGACTGTGAACATTTCTTCGGTGATAATATACTACATGTAAAAACAAGTGATGTTACATAGTGTAAATCGTATAACGATACATGTGGAAAATGAAATGGTGTGAGTGCCGGATCATCTAATACTATCGCATTATCCGTTATTAACGGCTGTATTAGATTCTAGATTTAGGATGTCCTATAATATATTTGAATATTTTTATTCTGAATATGCAGCTTGTTAACAGTTTTACCAATTTTTCTTCAATCTTGACGTTCGATTGCAAAGTAGCTACGTATTATCGTTTATACATTCGAAACTTCGATTGTGGATTAGGATATTTTATTACTCCTGCATAGAATAGATTGTTTTCTAACCAGTAGGGCAATTATGTTACGATTGAAGGTGCACATATGAAATTATGTGACGGAAAAGCAAGTCCCTGTGAAATCGTTCCACACAGTTTACTTTTCTCGCTTACATTACTAAAATTAGACATTTCGGTTAGGTTTTTTCTATATACCAGTGTAGAGTGGAATATTCTCTAACCGGATTGGATATTTTTTTTCGGTTTCGAGTCTGCGTTTTCGAAAAATAGTGCCGAAAGTGTCAGTGGCTGACAAATCGTGCGGACGCAATTTACTTTTTCAGCTTTTATTTTTTGAATTAGGCTTTTTAAATCAGATTTTCCCACATATTCGCGTAGAGTGATTTTTTCCTTAACAGGATTGGATATTTTTTTTCGGTTTCTAGCGTGCATTTTCAATAAATAGTGGGGAAAGTGTCCGTGGCGGTCAGATCGTGCTGCGTAATTGACTTTTGTGACTTCTATTTCAGAAATTAGGCTTTTGGATTGGGCTTTTTCTACATAATATCACCAGCGTAGAGGCATTAAATACCAAGAATTACATTTTGTGGCGAGAAAAAATTGAAACAGAATACAAATATGTAAGGTATATGTCGATTTGATTCTAGGTGGGGTAGCCAGATGACATACAAGATAGAAATCTTTGATGGTGAAACAAATATTCAGAAAATGGCCATGGTTTGCACAGACAAAAAGGAATGGAATTAATTTAGGTGGTGGCCTCTGTTAAAAACAAGATATAGAGAGTACAGTGAGATTGAAAGGTATGTTGTCTTCCTGATCTAAATAAATATTAATATCAGTGGTCATAGTAATTGGTCATTGCTAATTTGTTAAGTTTCAGAATGCTAGAGCTGAGGTATAAAGAAAATGGAGAGTTTCAAATGAAAGGAGTGAGAAGGGGAAATGCATATTATGTCGAATCAAGAAACAGGAAAGAGGCAGCATATACATCAATAGAGAAGGATGTGTGGCATCGACATGCAAATATGACAATCACTGAAGAGATGGAGAATGAACACTTGGTAATAGTTATAAAAATTAAAGATAAATTGAATATAGTGTCTAAATGTTGCAGTAGTTATGAAAGTTAAAGATAAATTGAATACGGAGTGTAAATGTTGCATTGAAGCATATATGTGTAGAAATATCTATAGGAACTTGGAAAGTATAAAAGCAGGAGGAATAATGGGACTGTGGCACATGAAATTGATTGGGACAAGAAAGTCAGCATCAAAAGGAGGTAAAAGGTATGTCTTACTTGCTGATAATTATTCGAGAAAAGAACCATTTGGTCAACTAATTTATAAATGACTAAAGATTTAATATGAAATACTATTGACAAAAGATTTTTTTTATTATAGGAGATTTACAGACATGAGTAATATTTATATGCAAGAGTTAGTCACCAAGATTAAAGTAATAGGTATTAGTTAATAATATTTCAATGGATTGTATATCTGTTTTTAAAAATTTAACCGATATACAATATTTACTTTCTAAATTTCTATATTAATGTATTAAATAATTTCTAATTTGAATTACAATAATAAAT
>NW_016909245.1:256501-266789 GCF_001483705.2 Eufriesea mexicana | reverse complement strand
ATTTCGTAACGACGACCATTACGATCTTCCGTGAAAATATTTAATACTAAACGAAACTAGAAGCAAAATGTGATCAAATGTTATATGAGAAGATTCGCAAGGACATTGTCTTTCTAACGAGTGCATAAAGTTTCATAAATTAATTGCGTAAAGGACAGTATTAATGAAAAACCAATGGCGTCTACGACAACAATTCAAACACTGCGCAGAGTAATAATTAATATTAAATTAATTAGGGACAAGTCTATATCGAAAAGTATATTGGAAAGTTCTTGAAGGATCTGTCTTTACGATGCAGCTATAAAAGTTCATAAATTAATCGCAGGAATTGAGTAATTAATTAATTAATTTTGATTTTTATCTGGAACTGTTCCGTTAGTTCCAGTACACAACTGTAGGTGGCGCTGACTGTTCCTTTTTGAATTTTTATTAGGAAATTAATTAATTACTCAATTCCTGCGATTAATTTATGAACTTTTATAATTGCATCGTGAAGGCAGATCTTTCAAGAACTTTCCAATATATTTTTCGATATAAATTTGTCCCTAATTAATTTAATATTAATTATTATTCTGCGTAGTGTTTGAATTGTTGTCGTAGACGCCATTGGTTTTTCATTAATTACTATCCTCTACGCAATTAGTTTATGAAGCTTTATGCACTCATTAAAAAGGCAATGCTCTTGCGAATCTTCTCATACAACATTTGATCACATTTTGCTTCTAGTTTCGTTTAGTATTAAATATTTTCACGGAAGATCGTAATGGTCGTCGTTACGAAATCATAAACGCCATCAAACAAAAATTAATAACTAACAATTCAGATTTAAATTCTTTACAAAAATTATATAGGAATGTAGCCTGAAGTTTCAGCTTTGCAATGAAATTATAAAAGTTCATAAATTAATTATGGAAATTGAGTAATTCATTAACTTTTCTCTGTCGGAGCCCTTTTATTCTTTTCTATCCCCATTCTGTCCTTGTCTGTCACGTGACAAGCTCTTCGACGATCTCCTCGCCTATTCTATATTCCTATTACTTTTCTGATCATATAGTCCAAAATCATATATGCCGTTGATCCCAGTCAAGCAATCGTAAACCACGTGACGCTTTGAGCGAGAGAAACAAAACAATAAAACGGCATAAATAAGCATAATAGATTTTCCTCCCTTCTATATTATAATCATACTTTTAGAAACTAATAAACAACTATAAACAAGGATATTATTTGAATTCTTTGAAAAACACTATTATCATTTTATTATTAACTAAATTATCATTCTTAAATAAAAAAAATTTGTTTATTAATCACAATATTATTTATTATAATTATAATTATATACCTTAAATACGTTTAAAAAATAGAATGGATAGATATAAATATTCAATACAATATTATTCTATCATTTGAAAAATTGTAAATTTAGAACATATTTTAATGTTTTCTAAAATATTAAATAATATATATGTATACAAGATATTCCATCTAAATTAATCTTCTTAAATATTTTTGAAACTATTAAAGATATCAACAAATATTTCTAATAAGTATTAAACAGTTTTAAATGACATAATTTGATATGATTTAAAATTATGGAATAATGCAAATTCTTCTAAACAAATAGGATTTTAATAAAAACTTTAATATTCTTTTTTATAAGACATAATGAGTTTAGATAAGTTAAGATAAAATTTACACAAGTTGTAAGACCTTGTATACTTTTATAGTGAACAATATATTTATAATTAACTTGCAGTGTAAGAAATTAATACATTAAAAAATATATAATTCAATTTGAAAATAATAAACACCTAAAAAATAGTTATAAAATTATGTGTTTTCCAAAATCACTCAACTTTTGTTTGAAACATTTTTTGATATCATTAAGAGTCCTATACATATTTGCACAGATTCATTTAAATTGGAATAATTTGTACAAGTACAGATAAAGATTAAATTAAGTAGTAATTAAACATAACGTAATTAGTCACTGTCTTTAGATTCTGCTTCACTAGAAGGTGGAGTACTTTCAATGGGTTCTTCATCGCTACCTTCGTCAGATTCTTCTTTTTTTGCTTTCTTCGCCTTTTTATCATCATCATCCTATCAAAAAATCATATACAATAGAATATGTGTACAAAAATGTACTAACTAATTAATGTGAAGATGATTTAATTGAATGAATATGGTAATATAAATTTATTTTAATAAAGTAAAATTAATATAATGACTTTACCACACTACGTTTATCTCCCCTTTTTTTCTCTTTATCTTCGTCAGTGTCTTCATCAGTGCGCTTCTTTTCTGATTTCTATAAAAATACTTAATTATAATAATACAGCCGGTGTTTAGTAAATTATATTTTTAATTACTTATTACTTTACCTTATTATCCTCATCGCTACTGCTTTCATCATTGCTAATATATTCTTTACTTTTGAAATTAGTTCCTGACATCCCTTTATTGGGAGATTCTTTTTTGTTTTCTTTTTTCTTCTTTTCTCCCTTATCTTTCTTCTCTTTTTGGCCACCTCCGCTAGCTTCATATTCTTTCATTGATGCAGTATATTCTTTCTTTGCTTTTGCTGCTTTTTGTTCCCATTCCTATAGTACATATCAACTAATTATATATAGTACATATCAACTAATTATATATAGTACATATCAACTAATTAAATTATTAAAAGTATACAAAGATTGATTTCTATATGAAGGAATGTATAATAAATCAACAATTTTTATCTTACAGATTTATCTTTAAGTTCTCTCCACATTTCACCTCCTTTCTTTGCAATTTCTGTAACTGCAATTCCTGGATTTTCTGCTTTAATTCTTTCTCGAGCACTATTTAACCATATCATAAATGCAGTTGGTGGTCTTTTAGGTTTATTTGCATCTTTCTCTTTCTTTTGCTTTCTAGGTTTTCTAGGCTTCTCTGCCACGGTTTTAGCAGATTTCGATTTTTTTTCCTTCTTTTCTTTCTTCTCTTTCTTTTGACTTTTTCCAGAAGCATCTGAATCATTTTCACTTTCTGAAGTATTTGGATTACTATCATATTCCTCTGCTACGTCACTCTCATTCTATATACACAAAATATCAATATACATAAAAGGACATAAATTTGTATATTTTTCCAAAATTTATATAGAATCACACCTGATTAGGATTGAAATCTTCATCAGTAGATTCCTCTTCAGAATCTTGATTTTCCTCTGCATCTCTTTCTTGTGCTTCAGCTTTAACTCTTGCTAAATAAGCATCTGGTTCATCTTCTTGATCACTGTCTCCAAAGTCATTGTCATAATTCAATTTATCCTATTACGAAAATAAAATTTTTTTAACAAAATTAATAATAAAATTTAACATAATATTATAATTATATTAAAAATGTATACTTACACTCTTGCCTCTATTCTTAACGCGTAATTTTTTTGAAGTAATAAAATCAAACAATTTCCCATATTCTTCTTTTTCAATACTACTAAATGTATGAACGACACCACTAGTCAATTCGATTTCAAAATCGAATGACCTAGTAGAACCTCCACCACGGGCAAAATTAACTGATGCAATTTCCTCAAAACGTATATGAATTGGTGGTTTATGAACGTAAATAAAACCTCTTTCTAAAGGATACAAATAACCTGCTGCTGCTTTAAATGAACAACTAATTGCGAGTGTTCCAGAATGACTAAAAGTTTTTAAGAAATCAATGTATAATAAATTTAAATTCTTCTATATATTACATTATATATCTACACTTTACAAAATAACTTACCTAATGAAATTTCCAGGTCCGGTAAGTTTTCTATTAATTATAACTTTCATTACTTTTCCTAAAACTTCATAAGTTGGCCCAGATAATTCTTTTGGTAATTTATCTTCATATTTTTCTTTCAATTCCTTTCTATAATAATATACAAACAATATATTCATATTTTCATTTTATATAAATAAATGTTATTAACAAGATAAACAGAATTTGAATACATACTCAGAAAAAGGTAGTTCAATTGAAGTTTCTTCTTCTTGATTAAATAATAATACTAAATAGTGATAACGAGTTTGACCTTGTTTAATCGGCGGATCTAAACTAACCTAAATAAAATATATTAGTAATAGCAGAATAAAGAATTGAAAAACATAAAAATGGTATCTGAATAACTCACCACAAAATACATTTGCCTATTATCTTTATGTGGTAAAAGGAATAGCCTTAAAACAGTTGACATGGGAATCTTATAATCAAAAGTTTTACCATGTAATTGAAAAAATGATTGAAATATTTTTATATCATAACGACCACTGAAAAGCAAATAATATTATCATATACTTTCCTTACATATTTATTAATTACATTCTATATCTTCTACAAAATTAATTTTCAAATATCTATGTTTATTAAATATAAATATATACCGAGGTGTAAGACATTGAATCTCTCTAAATATAGCAATAGCATCTCCACTAACACTAATAACAGATGCTTTTTCCATAACTTGTTGGTGAAATGCCTCTACAGGGTCTTGATCTGCACTGTCACTAACAGGAATATGAAATCTCATTTCCATTAAACTTACAGGAGCATCATCATTCTGAAAATTTTATATAGAATTTATGGCTAAGAATTAAAATTTCATTAATGGTAACGAATTTATATCTCCAATAACATACCTGATGAAATTCCAATGTGACTTCATTTTTACCAGTATTACATTGAGATACATCATACAGTGGAATTTCAAAGGCAGTATGATGACCAACATCAAAACTTAATACAGAACCATTAAATCTAGCTGTACCCCAATTCCAACCTTTTAAGCTAAGTTCTTTTTCCAACATGTCTTTTTTATAATTTTGTGTAAAAAATTTTGCAATTTTTTCTTGATCCTAAAAGTAAATCATGATAAATAAATATTTTTCATATAAAAAATTTAAATTCAGAAAGATTTTATTTTAGTCAAAAGTGTTTACTTACTCCTTCCTTAAAACCACGAAATCTATGTAAAGTTCCATTTTTAAGAAATATTCGAAGACCCCAAGTACCAATGAACTTTTGATAATTTACCATTTCCATATCTGTTGCTGAAATTTGTTCCACTTTTCCTGTCTTTTGATTTTTAAAAATTAAATGTTGATCTGTGAGTTTCAAACGTCCAGGAGTCTAAAAAATATCAGAGATTTGTAATTATCGAAAACAATAGAAAAATTATTACAAATATTTTTATTAACAATTTTAATATTTATAAAATGAAATACAACTTGTAATAATTGTAATAATTATGAAATGTAATATGTCTTGTTTCATCTAGGTAAAATTCTAACCTGAATATTATGAAAGAAATAAATTACATAAATAAAAATACTTATAAAATAGAAACGTATGTAACAAAAACTAAGGAATGATCTTATTATTTGTTAAAAACTTTAAATAATATATTAATTACCATGGCTCCTTTAACTTCTGCAATTACATCGGTATATTCTAGGAAATCCATCTCTAAAAATGTTTAAAATCAACTTGTTTATTATATTTCTCTTTTTTAGTATCTGCGAACTAAACGCATAACCACAAAATCAAATGTTATTAGTCACTTTTATTTAAAATTAAAATGAAAAACTGAAATAATATACAAGATCAAACTTCTCGCACGCCACAACACGTACCACGTTATTCCTTTTAAAACATTTTTTGAAAACGTAATCGATTCACTCTATAAATTACGATATAGTACAACTTATATATTGTAAGGAAATATATTTTTTGTCTTTATTATTTTTTACTTTTAAATTAAAGAAAAAAAATGTATATATAATATTATTATATTATATTATATGTATATATAATAAAAATTATTAATTTAAAATTTAAATAATCGTGATTGGTTATATTAATCATAGACTGTAAACTCATAGATAAGTAAATTAATCACATATTTCTTTCAGTATTATTGGTTAAAACGTACTACACAGTAAAAGTGCAATTCATACTAAAATATTTCTGTACTCTTTAAAATATACTTAAATAGAACAAAGATATTTTGTAGGAAGAAATTAAAATAAACGAAAAACTTGATTTTAACGTTATATTGTACGTTGGTTTAATACGTTACGGATAAATTCAAGAAAATTATTTTAAAATTAATTTTTATATTGTAGTACGGTAAGATTAGCATACAATTTGTAAACATATTGGAAAAATATAAAAATAATACTATGAAAATTTTATGAAATGTATTAACAATAAAGATCAAACTTTTTTTTTAAGTTTTTAGCCAAAATTTTATTTTAACACTTGTATAAATAATAATCTTGATAATATTAATTTTGTAAAATAAGTTTGAAGTTTTTAGCAGTTTTTGTAACATTAATATTTTTTTCAGATAATGCCACAAAAAGAATTTCCATCATTAAAAAATGATTTGATTTTGAAAGCTGTAAAAGGAGAATTTACAGAACATATACCCATATGGATAATGCGTCAAGCTGGGAGATACCTTCCAGAATTTCAGGAAGTTAGAGCAAAACATGATTTTTTTTTTGTTTGTCGAACACCAGCTTTAGCATCTGAAATTACTTTGCAACCTATAAAACGATTTGATCTAGATGCTAGTATTATCTTTTCTGATATTTTAGTTATTCCACAAGCAATGGGTCTAACTGTTGAAATGATTCCAGGAATGGTTTGTTCTTTTTAATTATTAATATTTTAATATCTTAATATGAAATCAAGTTTTTTATAATTTTGTACTGAAAAAATATAAATGTGTTAAAAGAAATATAAGTAAAATATATTTTTATGATAAAATATAGGGTCCAGTTTTACCTAAACCTCTAAAGGATCCAACAGATTTAGTCAGATTACTTCATCCAAATGTGGAAGAGGATCTAAAATATGTAGGAGATGCTATAACTTTAACAAGACATAAATTGGAAGGAAAAGTACCATTAATTGGCTTTAGTGGTGCTGCAGTAAGTAAAACAATTTTTAAATGATATATTATGATTTATAAAACAGTACATAAATTCTGCAAGTTGTAAAATAAATGTTGTTGGTAGTATTTATATTTATAAATTATTAGTGGACATTAATGAGCTACATGATCCAAGGTGGAGGCAGTTCTACAATGACAAAGGCACGAGAATGGTTATATAAATATCCAGAAGACTCTCACAAGCTTTTGCAACGTATTACAAATGTAATAATAGATTATCTTGTAATGCAAGTGAAAGCTGGAGCACAGGTATAAATTTTTTTTTTTTTTTTTTTTTTTTTTTTTTTTTAAGTAAAAATTTCCCAATTTTATATTAGTAAATACATCTTAAAAATAGAAGAAAATAAAAGTTAATGTAAATACGAATAAAAAAATTATTCTAAATTCAATTGCTAAGTTGTCATTTAACTTATGTTTACAGTTATTGCAAATATTTGAAAGTCATGCTAATTTTCTTAATGATGAATTATTTGTGAACTATTCATTTAAATATTTGAAAGAAATTAGCGAGACAGTGAGACAACGATTGAAAGAAGAAAATATATCTGAAGTACCAATGGTAAATAAGATAAATATTGTAATATATTTATTGTAATTTATTTTATGTTGTTATTTACAATATACAAATTTTAGATTGTTTTTCCTAAAGGTGCAACCATGAATTCTTTGGAAATGTTGGCAAAATCTAAAACTTATGAAATATTAGGTTTGGATTGGACTATTGATCCTGTAGAAGCAAGAAAGAGATTTGGTTTTGAAATTACTTTGCAAGGAAATTTGGATCCATGTGCATTATATGGTTCTGAAGTTTGTATTATATTGAAAATTATTATATTTTACATAAAATAATTAATATACATTCATTTTTAGTTTTTTATTTATTTTTATTGCTAGTTAAAGTATATATTTTTTTATAGCAAGAAATAATCAAACGTGCTCAAGATATGGCAACAAAGTTTGGTAAAACGCGATATATTGCGAATTTGGGACATGGCATTTTACCAGATACACCAATTTCATCAGTTACTGCTTTTATTAAGGGGATTCATTCAGTATAATTTCTCTGTTTTTCTTGTCTATATCCTTGCCAGTTCAAAATTTGTAATAAATTACTGTCGTTAACAAGTTTTATTTGTATTAAATATTATGAAGATATTAAAATTATAGTCGATACCAAAAAGTCGTAATTATTAAAAATTAAATTTGAATGAACAATGATGTAAAATTATAATATAATTTATTAAATGAATTTCAATTAATTGTATGAAATTGTTTTTTTTAATTTAATGAATTTTAATTAAGTTTTATTTAAAAATTACTCAAGAAACTACATTCGGAAAAGATTTTTTGAAAATTTCATGTTATCTATATATTTTCATTGTAAAGTAAATCAAACTATATTTCTTTTAAAACGATTCAACTTCGAAATATTTTTGTGTTATCATTAATTTAAAAAATAATCGCAGAAATTAATTTAAACATATCATCCTAGATATATGTAAAGTCTATTTGTGTGACGCGATACTTATATGGTGTATATGTTACGTATATACCATATACACACATCAGTGCAATATTTTTCTTATAATAAATATTATTGTATGATATTAATGTAATGTAATTAATATTTGTCATTGTTACAATGTAGGTAAATAAGTAAAGAATTAAATTTTATTTTTCTTGTTTTCCAATTAAAATCTTAATAATTTCTTGAATGTCTAGTATCTAATTTATCCAAGTTTCACCATGTAAAATAACGCCTGCGCATTGCACTAAATTTTCAACTGGCATGAAATTTCACATCTAACTCTACCCCCACAAACACTCCCAGCCGGAATCCGTGGATCTATTCGGGTGGCCCCCTGTCGCCGATTATCGGTTCGCGCAAGCGCAGCCAGCTCTTCTGGTTAGAGTGTCCATTTTGATCACATGTGAGTATCTCCAGTCTGTTCTCCTTTTTTCACGGTGAGTCTAGCTAATCGGCTTGTGATCACTCGAACAAGTTTGTAAAACGTGCATTGAAAAATCCTGAGAATAAAGAACAACATTATTCGTGGTCAGTTCATATCCGTGATTTCTTAAACGTTCTCCGATAGTCGGCAATTTCGACGACGAACTACACGCAATCCTTTTCGCGCCATCTTCTTAAGGAAAGCGGTCAAAAAACCGAAGTAAACTCGTCTTCGAAGGTAATTCGGCTTTTGCGAGACTTTCCAGTTAATTTTTCATAGATAGATTTTAATAATTGAAGAACTGTCAGCCGGGTTGAATCTTTGGTTAGATTGTGCTTGCACAACGTGTTCATTTTTTTCATGTTCAGTTTCGCGAGAGCTTTTCGAAACTTTCTGCGTTTCAAGTTTATTCTACAAACGTTTTCTAGTATTGACTTATTAATTAATGTTTCTGTTATCTTCCTTTCTGTATTTCTTTTCTTATAACTCGAAAACATTTGATTTTTTTATAAATTTGGATACTTTATTCTCCGCAATGAAACATGTTCCTTACTACTCTAAGCAACTTTTGTGTAATATATTGCTGAATCTGTTGTTTATAACTTGAATTTGTACATTGTGTATTAATTATAAATAATTTATAATTATAAAGAAGTAAAAGTTGAAGCATTTACAATATTACATTTCAAAACATATTGTGAAAGATTATATAGTTATGTTTTGTATTTATATTTAATTTCTGTACCATAGTTTTGATGTATTTCGAACATTTTGCAAAATATGATAAAATATTGTATTATGTAGCATTGTATTTTGCAAAAGCTTTCCATTAAACTTATTTATGTTTATAAATTTTGTTTATCTTTAAAATAGCAATTCTCATGATTTTTATTACTTTCTTATTATGAATTTAATTTTGTATTGAAAATAAATTACATTCCATATGGTAATTGTATGAGTTTTAGTATTTATCAAATATGATATTCTCGAAAATATTTATAAAATTTATTACTAATATTAGCACTTTTTAATTTTTGTATTTGAAAAAGAAGTTTGAAAATTATATTGACTTTTTGCAGAAATAACTCTGATGTTCTTTCCTAGTATTGTATTGTAAATTATAAGATAGTTTTACATCTTTTATAAAAAATTAATTTGCTTATTAATTTTGCAAATGTAATAATCTTTTTTTTTACTAAACCTTGTTTTTCCTTTTGTATTGTACATTGATAAAGAAATGCATTAAATCTTAGAATTGGTTTTTGACACACACACGCGCACCCGTGCGCTCGCGCGCGCGCGCGCACACACACAATGCATATATAATATATTTTATATATAA
>NW_016909245.1:248550-255494 GCF_001483705.2 Eufriesea mexicana | reverse complement strand
TTATAAAACTGTTAGAAACATTTTAAATATTTATTATATGTAAATTACTTTTTAATGTTCTATAAATAATTACTATTAATTATTATAATTTTATAACTTCATTATTTTTATACTGAACTTAATATTTGAATTCCATTATCAATTTACTTAAAATTGTGATTTCAGAATAACAGAAACTAAGGATGGCAGACATAGAGGATACTCACTTTGAGACCGGAGACTCCGGTGCTTCTGTAACATACCCAATGCAATGTTCAGCTCTGCGTAAAAATGGGTTTGTTATGTTGAAATCTCGACCATGTAAAATTGTAGAAATGTCAACTTCCAAAACAGGAAAACATGGTCATGCCAAAGTACATCTTGTAGGCATTGACATTTTTACTTCCAAAAAGTATGAAGATATTTGTCCGTCTACGCACAATATGGATGTGCCATTCGTTAAGCGGGAAGATTACCAGGTATTTAAAATTAAGTTTATAAAGTTATTTCATGTTGATATAATATAACAATGCTATATGTGTTATTTGTATTAAATTTCATTTCTGCATTAATTATTTGTTAAAGTAATTATTTATTGGCAGCTATTAAGTTTATTGTATGTTCTTAAAATAATATAATTCTGTTGACAATATAAGATTGTTTTGATTATGAATTATATTATAAACTAAATATTAATTTTTATTGTTCCTATTATTTATTGAAGATGGAAGGTTTTTAATTATTTTATTCTTATTCTATTTTAGACTTTTTATTGTATTTAATATATACATTTAATATTACAGCTAGCAGACATATCTGATGATGGCTACTTATGCCTGATGGCTGATAATGGTGAGCTTCGTGAAGATTTAAAAATTCCTGATGGTGAATTGGGTGCTCAGTTACGTACTGATCATGATGCTGGAAAAGAACTTCTTGTGAGTATTACTTTCATACAAAATATCAATTTTTTATAATGATTCTACTAGAGAAAGTCATGAACATTATTGTAATTCATTCATTATGTTAAATGAAAGTTTATTGTAAAATGTTTTTTATATTATTAAGTTAAATATTGAAAAATAATTATAAAGATATATGCAAATTTATAAAATTGACAAAGTTTATTATGGTTTTCATATGTATCTTGTATTGCTTATCTAATAAACAAAATTTGTTTGCATTTTGTAATATTATTATTTCTTAAAAATGTTTTCATTGAAATATGTGATATTATAGTATTATTTATCTTAATTTATGTGTAACATTGTTATTATCTGTCGTTGTATTATAAAAAATTTCTTCAGTTTACATATTATGTATGCATTATAATATTGTATAGATACAAAATAAATAAAAATTGTTTATATTAATTGAAAAACAAAATTCTTTTCTTTCAGTGCACTGTGCTGAAGGCATGTGGTGAGGAGGTCGTGATCGCCATTAAAACTAACACTGCCATCGATAAATAATTGTGTTCAGTCCAGACTCTACCATCACATTAAAGAAAAAATAAAACACACACAGCTAATATATTATTAAGAGAAACCTAAGATACAATACAAGATGATCAATGGTTAACATAAGGACTACTACCAGCAGCAAATAGAAAGGAAAAGAGTAAGGGACACGTGAAAAAAGAATAAAAAGAATGGAAATGAAATAACAAGGAAAAAGAAAGAGGCAACATAATTTAAAAAAAAAAAAAAAAAAAAAAACTGGAAAGAAGCGAAAAATAATGTGCGTGAGCGTGTAAGTGTGAGGGAGGAGAGGATTACAAATGATGAAATAATTGCAAAAAAAAAAAATTAAAAAAAAAGAAAAACAAATAAAAAGAGAATAAACCAAGAAACAGTATCAGCTTAGACTTTGGGATAAATGAATGTTTTGGCGGCTTAAAACGTTGAAATTAAAAGGCAATTTTGACAGTGAGAAATTTCAGAAGAGAACTATTTCGCCTTGATTTGTGATTTCTAAAATTTCAACATGATTAGAATTTTATTTCTATTGGAATTTCAAAAATATCTTAGTAATAATATGTAATATTCTATCTGAAACTACAATTTTATTGAAATTCTAGTATTCCTAAAATTCTAATTATCAAAAAATTTTGTTTCTTCACAAAAACTCTTTCTCTCTATATATTTTAACTGAAGTTTCAATTCCTTTACAAGTTTAATTTTTCAAATTTTCTGTTATATTCCAACTTAAATTCTATTTGAATATATAAAATTCCAATTACGTTAAAACTCTAGTGCTTATAACAACCCTATTTTTGTTGGAATTCTGTCTTTTTTTCAGTATAGTTCATCAATTCTTTATTATTAAAATTGTATGTTTTCAAACTCCGGGCTTGATTTAAAATTAATATGTTATTTTGGTTTTGACGTCTTTTTTTATATAATTATAATCCTGTCTAAACTTTATTAGAATTCTCTGCCATTGAAATTTCGTTTAAAAAATTCATGCTTTACTAGAAATTCCTAGTATCTATTATTTATCCAAAATCCTTATTTCATTACAACTTATTTTTATAAATTTTCACTTTTATAATTTTCATTTTATAAAAGTATGAATTCTAAAATTCTTTCAATTTTTTAAATATGTATTCATAACTTCGATATAATAAAAAGTACTACAATATATTTCTTAAATTCATACAAAAATAAAAAATCTACATTTCTTGCTCAAAATTTGAAGTATAATTCCACATTTGTAATTACAAAAGAATATTTGAAATTATGAAATTTAATTTTTTGCATATATTGATGAATTTTTATTGGTTTCCTATGTAGATTAAAGATTTTATTTCAAACTCACATTGTAATGTTATTTTGTATTTTAATAATTTTCGTATCTTCGATATTCTGAGATTAGAATCGAAACTTCAAACTCAATGAATATTAAGCTCATAAACCCTAACACAAAATTTTGGAATTCAATTTGAATTTTAGGCTGCATACATGTAATTTCAAGTATAACTATAAACTTGAATTCTAAAATTTTATTATCTAATTTTGACTTTTTATTTGAAATTTGAGTCATGATGTATCTATTTAAGTTGCATTAAATGCTCTATTTCAAATTAGACCATACCATCTATGAAAATATAAGAAAATTTAAGAAATATAAAAGATGAATGATTAAAAAAAACAACTAAGCTACTATAATCTAAGCAGACTAATTTAAGATTATTAAGACGACCTAGATAAATGAATTTAATCGATAAAAAATCTGAAAAAAAAGAAGAACGAATCAATCGGCCTCACGGTCGTATTTCAACCACGAGAGACGGAAATCATTTTTTTTCTGCTTCTCGATATTCGGTTTGATTAATTATACACCACTGCTGGTCGTTTCTTTAAATTCTAACGGTTTATATTAAAAATAGTTTTCAGGCACAACAGATTAAAATTAATCATTTATTCTGTAAGCACGAATGTCAAATGATATTTCGAGAATATTATTTTTTAAAATATCTTTAGTATTAAAAATCTAAAATATCTAATTTAAGCTATCAGTTATATACTTGATAAATAATTACTAGTATTTATGTAGCGATAAATAAAATCTAAACAATTAATAAAACTTATTTCAATTTGAAAATATTCTTGAAATATTATTCTTTAATTCTATTACGCACGTATTAAATTAATGTGCGAAATATTAAACTGTAATCATTTTAACACACGTCAGTATATAGATATTTTTAAAAATGCATAACCAGCATTGGCGTATATAGGCAAACAAACGCGTATACACAAATACACATATACAAGTACACACAGTGGTAAAGTATATGTAACTACACAAGTATATACGAAAGTACACGATTATGGAAATTAAAACAGAACATACAGACGTAAAGTATATAAGTAAATGGATACCAACGAGCATTTGTTTATACGGCAGGAAGATAAATGGATAAATAAATGAGAAAAAAGCCGTCGATGCTTTTGTGTCAACCTTCGATAATATTTTGTTGTTCTTATAATGGTACTTTATTGAAAATCTGAATCTTAATGATTTTGCTATTTTTTTTATCTTATTAACTGACTTAATATTACATTCATTTAAGTTAATTAAAACTGTCAAAATTAAATTGAAATTTTTATCATTTTCCTTCACAATTTCATAATTTTAGTACAGTTTTATATTTAAAATGTTTTTTATTACTGATTTACATTGTTTAAAGATTTTTACTTTCCATAAGTTTATTGCTGTTATATTATAGATATTAATGCAGAAATTAACAGTAATAATAATTATAAGAACGCAAATTAAACTCAATTACATTAAATAAACTATTCTACCCAATTAAAAAAGTATTCTGTAAAATTTATGTTATGAAATTTTTAGTGAAATTTAATTAACATTTGTTGAAATTAACTATCAAGTCAATCTTTATAAAATTAGTAATCACAAAACAGTATGTAAATATTATTTTTATTCTTATTTTAATTTGACGCAATTTGAAATTTACTAAAATCAAGTACTTAGGCGGGAAATTAGTGAACAACTTGTTAGACGTTTATTCGCAAATATTCTCTTTAATATTCCTACATTTTCAAACATTAATACTCTTATATCTCGTATTATTAATAATTATTAGTGATTAAGAAAACATTACGAGTACCATACATACATACGTGCACGCACGCAGGCACACACACACGCACGCACATGCATATGTGTGTGTGATTGGCTCTATACAATTGAAGTATACATACTACATACACGCATACATATGAAGAATATGTCAAAGATATGTAACACAAAAACAAGAATGTATCTTGAATGTGCTATGACCGCTTTTTTTTAAGATTTATTCGTTGTAAAAATGAGATACGTTTATACAAGTATAAAACATGTTTTATAACTTATGCCTATATGCATTAGATATTGTGCGCTAATTGGGTAATCGATAATTTTATAAAAATTAATTTTTATTAAAAAAATGCGTAGAAACATTGTTATAAAGGTTTTGTACGTTTACATAAATCAACTTTCGATGAATATAACGAGAAATATAATTTATAAAATTAATAATATATAATAGATTAAATTATGAAAATGTTTAAAACCTTCATAACAAGTCTTTACAAATAAATTTAAATTAGTAAAAACAGCGCAGAAAGAATTGTAAAGAATGATAAAATACAGATATATAAATTTGTTTATGTATTAAAGAACGAAAAACTTGAAACAAATACGTAAGCTATGAAAATTATTTTAAATCGATTATTTCGAGATTTAAATGCAACATTAACTTGGAGTGTTACATACCTTTAAACACATTACGTATATATGCGCGCGTGTATGTATGTATGCATTTATATATGTATACACATACGCGCACCCGTATATACACATATAAAATTCAACACTCGTAATGTCTCTTAATATTTTATTCAAAATCTCGACATAATTAATAATTGATATTCAATTATTCATTCTTTAATTCTTTAATACTTCAGGAAAAATTTATCTTTACCGTTGCACCCTGTATATCACAGGAAACTGTTCAAAAACTCTCGTCACAGTAATTGTAACAATTCGAATCTTAATTTCATCATTTATGATTCCTTTTTCATTTCTTTCATTTTTTCTCTTTTATTGACACTCTTCAAAATCGAAGGAAAGCTGATCTCCCTCGCAAGATCAATTGTTAGCATTTCTCCTTTGTAGCGCGGCCGCAAGATCCTGTCTAAGAGCAGCTTGTTGTCTTTGATCAGCTAAAGATTGAACAGATCTTAAGCCATTTACAATATCTTTTGTTTTTCCGAAATAGATTTCATTTAGGGTGTTTCGGATTTTATTTTCCATATCTTCAACCATGCGACCGATATTAGCAATATGTGGTGAACTCTCGCTTATTTGGGCGTCTTGTTCAACCTGAGCAAAATGTTTCATCAAATTTAATCACATTCAGAAAAATATCTCAACTTTGAATTCATTTTAGCATACTTTTAGAGCTTTATATAAAACAATAATACTCAAAGATTTAATCATAATGTAGGAAATAATTATAAACAAACCTGTCTTGTAAGACTTCCACCAAGATTCATTGTTCCAGATCCATGTTTATTAGTTTGTAACCAAAGCATTGCAGTAGAAGTTAATTTATAATGTGCAATCCTTCCAATAGATTTTTCTTGAACTTCTACTACATGAATTGAATCCCAACATCCCTTAATCTTTTTTGAACCATCACCTGCTTTTTTAATTAATATCACTACTGCAAAACCATGATCTAAATCCCACAGATAGACAGAAGACACTCCACCTTCAAAATAAAGTTCTCTATATTGATCAAATGCATGATTTGCATCTATCTCTAATTTTCTAAGTCTTTCAGAAGGCATTGAGCCATCTTCTAGAGGTGGATCGTATGTATTACTCCAAGGAGACCTGGAAAATAACTGTGTATTGTAAAATATCTTCATTGCAATACTCATTTATTTAATATTAATAAAACAAAATAACAGAATGATAAAAATACTACATAATTAACATAATTATAGAAAGAAGACAATAAAGAATTTGTTTTACACTTACCTGTAGGAATCTCCATCTCTATTATAGTCACAAAGTAAGTAATCTTTCCCAGATTCTTTATCTTTTGCAATTTTTAAAGGCTGATCAACAGAAGATAGAAGATCTTCACACAGAGATGGCACTAGATCTATTAAGTCACTTAAATTTTTTTCAATTTGTTGGGGTGGCAATCTTCTCATCAAATCTAATGCACAATCCATCTGAAGGTCCGTCTTTGAAATTAATATATAATGATAAATTCAATTTAATTTATAATATTTTTGTAACCAGGTAAATTATCTTTTTATATTTTCAATCATATCCTCGATAAAGGCATAATTTAAAACATTTATAATAGAACTCAATTTAAATTTATATGTACAATATACATATATATGTGTACAATATAATATCTATATATATATATA
>NW_016909245.1:218451-247835 GCF_001483705.2 Eufriesea mexicana | reverse complement strand
TGCAATATGATTAAATACTTATATAAATAAATTAATAAAAAGTTATATACGTTAAGAAGTATAAGAAAAAATATAAATAAATTGAAATTTTTTTGCAAAGGCTCAAATAATTAAAATTTCCACGTATGTAAGTGAGTGGCGCCATTTTGACGTTTATTTTATTTGAGGTTAGATAAAAATTTTAGAACATATTAGTATTGTATAAAGAAACAACCATTTTCTTTATCAATAGTTTAGCAAAAATTTAATTCTAAAGAAAAAATTTGATAAAGTTAGATTATATCATACTGAAAACTACCAAGATTTTAACACTGATTTTGAATAACATCATTGACAAAGAAATATAACGTTCTAATTATTGAATAAAAATATTAAACTCACCATTTTAAGTGGTTAGACAATTTTATAAATGCTTTTCAGAGCATTAATTAATAAAAATTACAAAATCAATGAAAAATTTATCGAAATTGTTTACCCTCTGACCCGCATTCAGTCACCGAAAACGAATATTCAAGGGGCGTGTCAAGACTAGCGCTGATTGGCCAATAGATAATACAATGCTATCAACTTAATACAAATAAAAATTACCTAGCATTTATTATACAGGGTGCGTCTGAATAACATATACAAGCGGTTGAGGAGTGGTTCTTTATGAAAAAATAAGAATATAAAGAATACAATTTTTTTATATCCTTATTTAATATCCATTTCTTATTGTTCTTCCTTGCAGCTTACGATACGATTCATAAAACGAGGTATGTCTACAGAATAAACAATATATTTGTTATAATATTTACATGATATTAACAAATTATTGCATTTTGAACAGAATAAAAAATAGATTTTATTATGTTTATTATTTTATTATTAATTGCAAAATTGCTGAAACTGATTGTTTCTCTCGCACATACATAACTATCCTTATCTAATTATGCATAAACTTTAGATAACGCGTGTTCATCCTTCAAGATTTCATTCTGTTAATTTGTCTCGACTTTGGATATTTTTATTACTACATTAATAATTCTGATGCAAAAAGTTTTTTATTCTTCAGGTAAAGTGTGATAGAGCATCATCATGTTAAAAAATTATATGTTGTCTCATAGCATAAGGCACGTCATTTAATAATTTTAATAATTCTTCGCGTAGAAAATGTACATAAGATTCTTCTATTGTTGTGTGAAGCAAAAATATTAGCTAATTATGTAATTAAGTAACAATTAAACGAACACAGCTATTTATAAAAGAACAAGGCAATCAGTTTATATATTATCTACAAGGCAATATATTATTTATCCTGTAAACATACGTCGCTTAGTGAATCGTATTGTAAACTTCAAGAAAATGCAATAAAAAGTGGATTGTTAAACTCGATTATTTCAAGAATTAAACCGAAAATGAAAAAATTTTATTCTGTATATTTTTCTTATTTTTTCATAAGGAACCACTTCCTGCCCGTTTATACACGTTATACAGACACATCCTGTATAATATACACAATTGTTAGAAATAGTTATTGTATATATTTTTTAATTTTTAAATAAGATAAGATTATTATTTTTATAAAAGTTTTAATTACTAAAAAATAGTATGCAAGTTGAAATTTTAATTTTAATAAATATTTTTTGTATTGAAGCTGTGATTTTCATATATTTTAAATCGTATAGGGATTTTATTTTTCTTTATAATATAAAAGTTATTTTCTAAAAAATATTATGATCTAAATAATTAATTTTTAAACACAATTAATAAATATTTAAATACCAATTCTGATTAGGTCAATTTATTTGAAAAAAAAAAATATATTAGTATTATATATTAATTAATTAGTGTTAATATTTTATTTGCTTATATTTTTTATAAATTCACAATAAACTCTATCGATGGAAATAAATTCAAATTTTACTTTCTTTGTAATAATACCGTCTTAAAGAAGTAGAATTGTTTCTAGATAATATATATTCAGGCTAGAGTTATATTTAACTGGCATGTAGTATTCTAGTAATATTGCATATTATATAATGTAATTTGCAATTAGTTTTTTTAAACTAAAAAACAGTGACAAGCTAATCATTCATATTTAGATTTTTATTTAATTTTTCCTATTGAGAATTTTTTATATACACTCGCTTGATTATTATTCATAATATTCATTTTCTAATGAGCAAAAACTGATGTTTTTTGATCAATGTTAACCAATCAGTGTCTCCTAATTTCTCTCTATTAATGGTTGCACAAGTATAAATTCTCTTTCTAGCAATTTTATTCTTCTATCATTACTATCTTTGGACACTTTACATATGAGATGTGGTTGCTTTGAGGTTTTAGAAATGATTTAAGTCAAGTAAGTAAAGTTATGAAAAATCTTTAAAATGTTTTATATTTTCTAGTTTTGAAATTAAAGTTTTTTCCTTAAATGTAACAATGTATTTCTTCATTAACTATATTCTATTTCCAACTAGTATTTTTTATTTTGCCACATGCTATTTGGTATTCCAAATTTATTCGATAATTGTACTGCTTACTCATTAATATTTTTATAACGAAATGGTAATTGACATCTTACATATATTTTTTTCTAATAGTAGAATTATATAATTTTATTCATAACGATAATTTCTTGAAGATTTTCATATTACTTTTTATTCGATAATTTTTGCCAATATAAGTTTTCTGTCTTAATAAGATATGGTTGTACGGTATATTCAAAAAATTATACATGAATGTAAATGAAAACAAGGAAGTACATTTAAGAAAATAGCGTTTGTTTCAATAACCATTGACATTTGTTACATAACAAGTAGTGAATTAATAACAATAAATTGTATAAATTTTTGAATTTTATTTTTTAAGGTTTTTCTTCGTATATAAATAAATGAAGAATTTTTTAAATAATGTTTATGTAGTTAATATATTATTATGTCTATATGAGAAAGCAACTTAATTTTTTGTACTATGGATACATATTTTATTTTATGTTATTAATCAAAACTAAATTATTGTCAGTATGTAAGTTTGTATTATATTTTTAAGTTTTCTGTTATAGATATCAAAGTTGAAGATCTCCAAGAGATATATATGATATGTATATATATGTGTATATATATATGTACATATGAATTTTTTATATTTATGAAACGCACATACAAAAAATTGTGAAAAATGGGATTGGTGTCAGTGTTGAAGCAATCGACTATGATTCATATGATATTGGCTATAATTTTTTTTACATCGGGTTTGATAATTAATTTTAGCCAGTGTCTTTTGTACTTTGGCCTTAGACCCTTTTTCAGATATTTTTATCGCAAGATTATTTATTATCTCTGCTATAGTCTTCATTGTCGTAAGTCATTTTAAATATGTCATTTTAAGATTCGACTTTTACTTCAATTTAATTTATTTCATTGTAATGTATTATTTTTTGGAAGTAGTTTGAAACTAGTTGCAATATTAATCTTGTAAAAATGAAATTATGTTTTCAGAATTGGTATTTTTGGCAGAGTGGTGGTCTGGATCAGATATTATAATCTATGTAGATAAAGAGACTTTTGAAAAATATTTTGCGAAAGAACCTGCATTTGTAATAATGAACCATTCTTATGAACTAGATTGGGTTATGGGATGGTTGCTATGTGAACGTCTTGGAATACTTGGTGTTAGTTACATACATAAATTATAAATAATTTTATATAAAAAGTAAATTAGAAATTAATTATAATTGTATCTTAATAACAATAAATTTTACATGTTGTAGAATACCAAAGCATATGTAAAAAAAGAAATACGCTATATTCCAACATTAGGTTGGTCATGGAAATTTGCTGATTGTTTATTCTTGGAAAGAAATTGGGAGCAAGACAAAAATACAATTGGTTCTCAAATTAAAGAAATTTCAAATTATACAGGTGCATGGGTAATTAGAATTTTTACATTATATATTTAACTTTAATTATTTGATTGTCATTTTTATTCTTAAATAGCAATTAAATCACATTTTAGTATATCTTCAACTGAATTTTATAGCTTTTTGTTTTATATAAGTTATGTTTAAATTACTAGTTTGTTTGAAATAACATTCACAGTTAGTTTTATTTGCTGAGGGAACACGACTCACACCAGAAAAATTAGAAGCTAGTCAAAAGTTTGCCAAAAAAAGTGGTCTGCCAATATTAAAATATCACTTAATACCACGAACAAAAGGTTTTGCAGAAAGTGTACTACACTTGGAACCTAAAATTCGTGCCATTTATGATATACAAATAGAATTTAAGGCAGACTCTCCTAATAAACCAACAATAACAAGTATATTATATGGGAAACCAGTTGTGGCCTATATGCATATCAACAGGATTCCAGTAGAAAAAGTACCTAAAGATGAAAAGGGTGCTGCAGAATGGTTACATAAACTTTATGAAGAAAAAGTGCGATTTTATTTAAAATTAGTAAAATGAATAACGAAATTGTTCTTATTTCTTATTTTCTTTAGGATCGTTTAGCAGAAAGTTTCCATGAAACGGGTGACTTTTTTGCAACTAGTGGGGTAGCTAAAGTAGATAAGATTATATTAAAGAGAAGATATTATTCATTGGTTAATACAGTTTGCTGGGCAGTGATAGTTTTAGTACCAATGATTTATTATTTAATCAATCTTTTCTTCCTGCCTGCATCAGCTGTTTATTTTTCAATTGGTGTGGGTATTATCTTCCTATGTAAGTATTTCAGCATAATATATGGTTTATTACGGGTATTTTTTAAATTAATATTTATATTTTATATTATATTAATTTATACTATTACATTAATATTATATTAATATTTGTTTTAAAAATTTCAGTTTATCTATTTATGTGTCAAATGATAAAAATGACAAAAATAAGTCATAGTTCATCATATGGAATTAATGATAAAAAATCGAAATAAAAAAGAAATAAGGAAGTAATAACAAAAATGCAATATGCAAAAGTTACAACATTATTAAAGTTAAATGAATATTTGTAAAATTATTTTCGTGATGTATTCCACGAGATTTTCATCAAGCAAATCACTGTAAGAAATGTGTTTATTCTGACTTACAAAAGTAAATGAGTCGTATACAATTCTTAATTACATTAAATAATTGACCATAACAAGTTATCAGTTTTACAAATATTATAAATTTGGATTAAGTTCTTCTTTCAAAAAAGTGATATCTGTAATAAAAAATATTCAAATATTTTAAAAAATTAAAAATTTTTATTTCAATAATTATATTAGTAATGAGTGTAGTAACTTTCCTAAAATATATCTTTAAATCGAAAAATATTGAGAAAGATAATATAAACATGTTCTATTAATTTTCAAAAATAAATATTCTAATGAGATACAAATTTTTAAGTAATATAAGTTAATGTAATACATTCCAAAAGAAATTAAGTTTTTAAAATATTGGTTTAGACCTATTTATTTAGTTTAAAACAATGTATCTTTTATACAAATAATTGTTCAATTATGCACAAATTTAATTACATATTGTTATAAAAATTTCTTAAAGGTATATAGTTTACCTTAATATTTTTATTCAAATTTTTTTGGAAATGGAACTATATTACAATTGTAATGTTATGTATATATTACAGTTAAATTTTGAAATTTGTCAAACTTTGATCTCATACTCAATACTAGTTCTAACAAATTTCTTTTGTCGATATTAGTTTTGACTAATTAATTCTAGAATTAGCTGTATATTATTAATTAAAACTAATTCTTATTGGAAGAAATGTATTTCAAGCTTCGACTAATTCAAAGATAGTATTTTGTTCTACTAGAAAATGGGTTTTAATAATGAAGGTATTTCAATGATATTAATGATAATTTAAACTAGTCAGAATGAGTATTAATTGAAAAATTTTTAAATAATATAGATATTGTCAAACACATCTGGGTATTTTTAGAATTAAATAGTAAATACTAATATTTACGAAAAATTTTTGATATAGCTAGTTTTTACTACTTAGATGGGGTAGTGATAAATTTTGGGATCTGATTGTGACATATATAGAAATATACATGTATGTATATGAATATATATATGGAGACATGTGTTTTTTATCAATCTTCTTCTTATTAGTGTATTCAAATTTGTGTTTAACTTTGGTTTTTACTTTTCTTGTATAACTGTTGTTATTGTTAAATAAATGATTTAAACTTACAAATTGTTTTTTTTTTTTAAGTCAATTATAAATTAGTTTTTTAAGGTTCATTGTATATATAAAATTAAAGAAATAATTTGTTTAAATTTTCCAATATCATTTACTGAGTTTATTTAATATAATTTTTAATAAAAAGGTTATTTAAATTAGTAAATATTTTATTTATTTTTATGTAATAAAGTATAAATTTCAAAATATAAAATATTTAAGTAAAGAAAGGTGATTTTTGGTTATTTTTCTATATTTTGTACATTACTTTCATGGTGTATTTCAGTATATCCTTCAGAAGGTCTAGCAACATATCGAATTTTCCTTAATTTTCCTTTTGCATCATAATAACCATATTGTCCTTTTATTGTACCATCTTGATGCCTTTCTTCTAATCTAAATTGTCTATTCTTTCTGAAAAAAATGTATGATGTATTATTAATTAAATATCTCTAGGAATATATAATGTTTTATAAGAATGTATATGTATTCCAGATTAAGCGTTTGTAATAAATAAATCCAATTTTTATTGATGGTAAGTAAAATTTTTATCGGCTAGTAATTACATCATTTATTTTTATTTATAGTAGTTTATATTATATATCAATAGCGTAAATAGAATAAAATTAAGTCATTAATTTACTTCAAATAAATTAATTTTACTTAATTTAATCGTAAATAAAATTCGATCTTGAGATTGAAGCATTTACCCATATCCAGTATCAAAACCAAAAATATATGTTTGAGGTCCTTCATGACCTTCTATGCGAAATTGTATTCGATCTGTATCTTCTAATAACTTCAAAGGTTCTACATTTTCTTCTTTCGTTATGCCCATATAATTATCCATTATGGATTCAATTTCTTTTGATTTTTGTGGACGTAATTGATCATTATCTTTTCTCATTATTAGTTTCGTATCATATTTGCTATTTGACGATAATTGCCGATCTTGTTCATACAATCGATGATTGCTGACCAGTGGAATATTTGTTCCGAACGTAAGAACTGCATTTGTGAAAAACTATATAAATTTATAAAAAAAATACATATATAGACAAGATAAAAAGTAAAAAAACTTTTTCATATCATCTTTTAATAAATTTTAATGAAATTTATGAATTTTCAGATCATGGTTTTAAATATGTTTAATGATTCAATTAATTTAATTTTTGAGTTATAAGACTAAAAGTTATGAAATTAAATTGGAATACGAATGCAACATTTATTTGTCCCGTTTTTACGCCTTTTTGTAGTTCATTGCTCTTTCGTAATGAAATGTAATCATAATCTATTTTTATTACTTTAGCTTATTTCAATTATTGTTACTTTGTTATACAAATTTCAATGAAAAAGTTTGTATTATATCAATGTGATTATAATAAAAATTGTGTAACTTTAAAAAAGTTCTGAAATTTGAAAGACTTAAATAAAATGTGAAACTTAAAAAAAAAACATAATTAGAGTAATTACGTAATTAGAAAATTCTTAATATTTCTTCGATAATTTTAAAGATATTATCATTTGTTATTAAAAATTTGTATTAATTAAAAAGAAGATAAAAATAGAATAACTTTAGTAATCTAGAGATGACTTTTAAATTGGACCATTAAAAATTAAATAACTAAATTATTTTATAAATTCCGGTAAGTTAAAACTTTTACTTACAAGAAGCTTAATATACATTTTGTATTTCCAACGCAGAAGAATGACAATTCTATATTAAAATTGTCCAGTCTTACACCTTGTTTTTGTCTCTCGATCACTTTCCTATTTCCTCTCTCTTTTATTCTCCCCTCCAATTTTCTTTTACGCTTACAATTGACATTATTCGATGTTTCAGATGATATTAAAATATTTTACATTATCTTCAAAATTATTTTATTTCTACATTATATATGCTTGTGTATTACATTTTAATATACAAAAAATAAATAAATGTAATTTGTGTTTTATTCTACATACTCTAAACATATCTGTATTATCCAAAGTTATGAAATACGTTTTCCTGACTATAAAAAGAGTTCTGAGAAGACAATAAAAATTATGATATTTACTTCAGTTAAATTACACAATTCATGTTTAAGCGGAAGTGAATAATTCAGGATATGTCATGTCACCGAAACATCACAGAATTCAAATTCTTTTCAAAGATGGAATGACATGCAATTATCGTCATTATGTTTTCCTGTTAATTTCATTTATATATTAGACTGGAAGCGAACCTGCTTTCAATATTTATAAATTCATTTGAAGTAATGTTGATAGTGTGTAACATGAAAAATTTGATTTTGTTTACCCTGTATTGCATCACTTTATTTTTTCTTCACGAAGCAGTCGTAAGTTAATTTTAAAAATAAAAAATATTTTTCTTTCTTTGTTATTATTCACTATATAAAACATAGTTCTATTTAAAATTAAAATAAAATTTAAGATTATAAAGTTGTAATATCATAATAACATGAAAGATTTTTAGCATTTAAAATAAAAAAAAAAATATTTTTTTTCAGTCTCTAAAATGTCGTTCTGAAAATCAGCAAATGGATGTGCAATTTCAAAAAGTACTAAAAACTTGCAGAAATCGTTATGCCGATTTAAAAGCAGTTAATGCAGAAGATTCTATATCTATGGAAGATGATAGTTCGGAAAATAACTCTAATCCTGAAGATGTGTATGATACAAGTTTCTATTACCGAAAGAATGATAGACCTTCATATAATCAGTCTACAAACAATCAAAGATATAGGTACGATTTAAATAATAAGTAATTCATAATGAGATCATTGAAAATGCTTTGTTTAGATGAAAATTATTAATTATATAGTTGAACTTTCAAAATTCGAACCTCAAAAGAAAAGCTAAAATCTTTGAATTATAGAAATTTCAATTTATCAAAATTTTCGAGTAAAGGAAGTTTAACCAATAAAAATTCAACATGCAAACTTGTAAGAGGATTATTTGCAAATAAGTTTTATTTTGTATTAATATTATACGTTCTTAATCAACGCCCGAATTATCTCTCCTGAGAAATTTTAATTTACATATTTCGGTCTTCGAACATAGATATAAACCTTAATGTCTAGCTGATTTTACGATCTCACTAATTCACTACATATGTATATTGCTACCCTTAACTGCACATAATTAACTTTAACTTGAATAATCAGATTATTTTGAGTTCGAATTGCAGAGATAAAATAACATACCTAAACATATGGCCAATAGTTTGGGTTAAAAGGAATTTATATTTCATAGTTTTACGCGATTGAGCAGAAAGTTTTATAGAGGTTTTCGAGTTACATATAAAATATTATATTTATCTTGTGTTGGAATTATTCATACGTTTTAATTAATTTACTTGTGGGTATAGAAATTTTAATAAGAATGGTGGTATGAATATTTATTCATCCGATCACTCAATTAAGGAAAATAGAAATTTTCGAAATGTAAAACATATTCGTAAAATCAACAATCGAACTTCGTGGAATTCTAGAGATTCACGCAATAGAAAAAGTGGTTTTAGTAATGGAGATACGAATAACGGAAATATATATTTTAACAATAATACTAATCAAGAACAAGCTGTAAGAATCACGAATTTTATTTTATATAAATATATCGTAATTTATCTGCACGATTTTACGTTAATTTTTTAATTTAATACTTTAATTTACTGCAGTGTATTATACAATGTTTTTTCAATGAATTAAATGCTGTAAGTACCACTGGACTTAATTTAAAAATTAAAATAAAGAACCATTATATTTTATTTATATAATTATCACTACTTGATAAACAATAGGTAGACCAAAAAGGATTTCCAAAAAAAGAATTAGTAATTCCATTAATGACTCGAAATATTCAAGATTTGGAATTGAAAGACTTTATTGAAGAATCAATTATAGAATGTTTTCATTATCTAGAATCAAACAAACAAGAAAAGTGTGAATTCTCACAAAATTTATTAATATGTTTGGCTGAAAAGGGACAGCAAGTAAATATTTTAAATTAATTCATATTTAATTTTATTAAAAATAATTCTTTTTAAATAAACACATTTTATTTCAGAAATGTGAAGACTGGGAGAATTAAAACAACCACAGTTTCATCGTGTCTATTTTAAAAGTAATAAAATAATATATATATGATAATATTATATTCGTATATATTTATTTATGCATACAAAATAGCAGAAGCAATTAAAAAAAATTTGTAAATATTTTATCACAGTGCCTACAAACATTAACTTTTGTGGATTATTATTTAACAAAGAGTGTCTTATAACATTTGAATTACAATACTGCAAAATAATAATATGAGAATAATCTTATTATCGTTAAAACAATTATATTGTTATTTATTTATAATATTTACAAATACTATTTCAAATTTTGTTTCTTTTGATATTACTATTTATTAATGATAATATTTAGTATATCTTAGCATATAATCCATTGACCAAAGTTGCATAAAATACCATTAACAACTTACATTCAATATCTTGCTTATTCCTTATACTTTTGCAAAAAGAGTTTGTAATGGCATAATTTTAAGTATCTAAGTTATTCAAATTATCACTACAATTTAATAAAAGCACCTTGGTTATGTCAACTGCCACAAGTTGCAGAAGAACATTATTATTTTTTTATACAGATTTAGTCTCATCTTACTTCGGAGTATTTTCACACTTCACGTGTACAAGGTGTTTCTAAGTATAGATATGATACCAATCAACTATATTAAATGTCATATTTGAAATTTTATTAAACTGTCAAAATATTGTAATTCATATCTATGAAATATCATAGCATTGCTGAATAATGTTAAAATGTTACACGATGTTTCTTTAATGTAATTTTTTCATAATGTTTCAATTGTAACTATAATACATATAGTAATATTATAGTATTATACTCAAAAAAATATCGTTTTACGTTGTAAAACGATAAAACAACAAATTATGACCGAAATAAATTTACAATAGAATGTATGTTTACAATTACAAATTTTTTCATGCGATTTTTTTCGTAAACATTTAATTGCATATTAAATATTTAAATGCATATTAAGCAAAATCTCAAACTGATGAATTTTAATTACTTAAGTATATTAAAGCGTTAATATTTTTATAATATTGATATAACTTTTGAAATTAAATTTATATATAAGGTTTTGTTTTAATTAAAAAAATATCGCAAATAATACTTTTTTTATGTTATTATGTTCTGCAATTTTCATTGTTATATGGCAATAAAGAATTAATTCAATTTTATGATATTGTATAACATTGAAATTATAGTACTTACTTGTAGTTATACCAGCATTTGCTGTATTACACATATATATTTGTAATTTGAACATATACATATTTATGTCATTTTAACACAAACAACAAATTATTTTTTCTTTTTTAGATCTTCAAAACGCTTCATTAAATCATCAAAATCAATGTCTTTGTCAGTAAACATATTATTTGAGGGTAAATCATTCTCCGAAGGCACAGCTGGCAAATCTGGAAGCTGAAAATCATTCATCGGCATTTTCGAACGTGGTTGAGGTTTCGGTTTCTGGTCAGACTGTAATAAAAAATCATATATGAACATATTATACACGTAATAAATATATATAACATATTGTAAAATTATAATAATAAATAACAATAAATCAATAATAAACCTATAATAAATAATAATAAAACAATTGGAAAATTAGAAGTAAAAATAAAATATTAACAAATTTAATAAAATTAGTCTTAATATTATTGATTTTTCTTTATGTATTTATTGATTGTAATTGCTTTGTTATGGAATTACCTGTTTATTTAAATCAGGAGGAAACGCTCCATATGGTGGAGGCAGATCATTTTCCTTGATACAGAAGAATTCATTAATCATCATGAAACTTAATTAATAAGATTTATGTTATATTACTCACAGGTTTATTTCCGTTGGCGTTATCTAAAGGAATATTGTACAACACATTAGTTGGATTATAAAGAACATTTTGATCTTTACTTTCTAAAGACCCTGGTGGAGTTACAAATCCTATTGGTCCTTTCTCAGAATTCTAAAGGAAATAATTTAAATGCAAATGTGATAAGAAAATAGTTAAACAAGAAAAAATTACTTACAATTAAATTAGATGCAGGATTTGGTAATAGTGGAGGCTGAGGAAAACCAATAAATCCAACTGGTTGTGGTATACCACCACCAGAAGCTGTGTCTAAATTATTTCGTTCTGTGTTATTTCCAACATCTATCAATAAAGCATCTTGACCTTCTGCCATTATCTGTGATATTGTAATTATAATATATTTACTATTACAATAAAAATAAATATTAATATTATTAATGCTTTTATTTCATAATTTCTACCTGTGAATCTGGTTCATATTCAACGTCATAATTTTTTGCAATCTCTATAAGGTACTTCTCTACAAGAAGCTTTGGTGGTGATTGTACACTCATTTTATGTTTTAATTTTTCAGAAATTGTTTGTAATGCTTCTTCTCTACATGCTTCTGTGTATTGTTTTCCATATTTTGATGTTAAAATATCAGCAATTACTTTAATTTCTTCAACATCAGATTGTATTCTGGGTGCAGCCCAAATTATTGTAGAAATAGCTTCTGCTAAACCTTCATCTAAATTTCTGTAATAGGCAATGTAGTACCACAATTAAAAATTTGTATATTAATTTTTACTATTTCTTATTATCAAAATATCAGTTACTTTATAAAATTACAATTGTATAAATTTGAGCAATGAAACTTAATCAGTAAAAATAATGATTAATCACTGGTGTAATGCACTTACTTCATTTGTTGAATAAGTCCAAAACGGGCAAGTAAAAGATCACAATACATTTCGAGTAATTCCATTGCTTCAACCATATAATCTTCTCTAATGATGTGTTCAACGCGTATTTTCGCTCTTTCAACTTTTCCTGCGGCAATGTAATCAGCTATTTCTCTTCGTGCTTTCTGAGCAAGTTCAGTTTTCTTTTTCTCAAGCAACTTTAGTCGATTTATTGCTAAACGTAGATGCGTCTTTAATTTCGTATAATTTGGTCCGCTTGAAAACATATTTGCTTGATTGTCCTCGTCACAAGTAAAGAAAATTGATATAATCTCTCATGCTCCTACGTAGAAGTATAATAGAGGTTATTCTGAAACTGACAGAGAGTATTAACTCGGTCAAATTAAGTGTATGATTCAAATTTACTGTATATGCTATAATTTCTTTAATTATGATTTTTGCTTATTTTTAACAAATTTGTATAAAACATTAATTGTACCAAAAAGAAACAGACTAAATTTTGATATACAGATAAAATATGATAATAAAAATGTTTTAAAGTAAAAAATAATTATTTAAATGTTAACACAATCTTATGAGTCATATGTGCATACATATATATAAAACTTTCCACAATCGCATAATCATGTGCACATAGATGAAATAGGGCGCTACTTTTAAACATTTTAATTCTTATTGTATACAATTAAAGCATTAAATATAATCATAATTTTAGAGCTTTTATTATAGTAATTAAATAAATACTATAATATAAATGATAAATATATATCTTGGTTTAGATTGTATCTTAATATAAAGAATGTTATGCAAAAACATTTCTAGAAAGTAAGAAATGAAATTAAAGTGAACGAATATGACTTTATTAGTATTATATAAATAGTATTATACAAATATACTATAGCAATTAATATCTGCATAATATTTAACTTCCTAGATGGCGGGCGCTATTAAAAATCGATCAATCGATTGTTTAACAATAGTCGCTGGTGTTGAATCTAGTAGAAACAAAAAACGGTGCTATAACAATTTGCATTTTACCTCAAACTGTTATCTAATTCTTCGTTTTTACAATGTTTTATTCATCTGAACTACTTTCTCTTCGAAGAAAAGGCAAATTGGCACGATGCTGGTTAGCCGCAACATTTAGTGAAAAAATGTTTAAGAAAGTTTGCAAACCAGCATTGATTAAAAAGATTAACGTAACACTTATTTGGTAAGACCCTTTTTTTATTCTTGCAACTGCATATATGTTTTCAAATTTTGTATTATTCTACTCATAAAGATTACTGATTCTTTATTTCATTGCTGGGACAATAAAATTGATTATATATTGAATAAATAGTTATTTATGTACAATTATTTCTTCATTATTACACTTTTAGTGAAGATATCTTATCTACGATTGAAATACGAAATGGAAAAAATTACGGCAGATTTAGTCTCTACCTTTCTTCTCAATTAATGTATGGTGCTACAAGAATACTTTTTTACCAGACAAAATTTTTTCAAGGTCATAAATTTTTTAACTGTTTGAAAATAATATTTCATAATATTTCATAGTAATAATTATTTTTCTTTATATTTTGATTATTTTTAAAAAGAAATTTATTTTTCACTTATTTTTATCACAGATTACCTATTTGAACTAAATTGGAAATTACTTGAAATAAACAGGTAAAGTCCTAAATTTTGAAATATTCATATTTTTCAAAAATTCTATATTTTTTAAGTATATCATTAATTTAACAAACTATTATGAAAGAAATAGTGAAAATAAAAAATATTGTTTTTCACAGACATATAGATGAGTTTAATGTGGTAACGTCTTTAGAATTACCGGAAGTACCATCAATAAATGAGGTATTCCGCAATTTAGAAATGTCATCAAATTTGCATTTAATTACAGAAGAACCATATACTTCTGCAATAGAACACTTGGTAAAAGAAAGAATTATTTGTAATAAAAAAAATTTTTACGTGCATTATTTACAACAATAAATCCTTATTTTTAATTTACTATATATTATATTAAATATATAATATTATATTCTTCAAATATAGATGCAAGATGAAATGAATTTCGGAATACTATCCAATCATGAAATGGAGAAATTTATATTACCAGGAGTGGAAGAATTATCCTTGTTAGTTTTCTATATTTTCGCTATACTTTATATTTTCAAATTTTAATACCTCAAATGTCAATAACTTTAAGCATGGTTAAGAAAACGAGTATATCTTTATATATTATTACAATGTGGATAAACGAGTATATTTACTATCTTTTTTTTTTACCGTTATTACTATTTATATAATTATTTACACTAATTTTTTAGAAACGAAATACGAAGATTTCACTGGGATGAATCGGCAAAAATTCCTGATGAATCAATGCAAATTTCTTTGAATGATATTAATAAATTTGAAATTGAGAATGTTGAAACTGAGAGAGGAACACGATTAGCATCTGCTGGAAAAGATCAACGTGAATCTTTACTTGCTGTTGAAGGTTATTCACAATTAGTACACATGATTATTTTTATTTATAGATAAATTTTAATTATTGTTATAAATACTACCTTCCTATTATATTATTTTTAGATTATCAAGCTAAAAAACTTGTTTGTACAACACCTAAGAAAAGAACTTTAAATTCTCCAATAGAAACTCCTACAAAGAAAAGTAAAGTATGTTGAGCAAAGAAGAAAATAAAAATATATTAAACTTTTATCATTTTTAATTTTTTATTTTTCAATATTACTTCAAATTGTATAAATTAAATTTTATACATTTTGCCTTACAGATAATTTCGATAAATGAGTTACCTCCACTTCCAATCGAATCATCATCAGCACTGATAACCGAACCAATACTTGCACCTGAATTACTATTTCAATTAGGGCAAAAAACTGTGTCTGTTTTTAGAAATATAGAATTAAACGAAATAATAAAACCAAGAAGAAAAAAAAAGTTATTTGATAAACAGATTAAATTGACCGATACCGTTATGCGAAAATGTATCGGAAATATTACAGTACATACAAAAGTAAGTTATTTGATATTGAATAAGCTGAGTTTTCTAGAGAATAAATACAAAATCCTATTTATTTATATAATTTAATCGTTAACTAAACGTATTGAAATTTGTATTATTTATAAATAAAGTTTTTATTTTTTTATTTTTTTTTAGCAACAGCCTCAGTTTATAACTATTCAACCATCAGCAAATGAATATCTGAGACAACCCTCAATGAAAATTTTTAATAAATCATGGGGGAAAACATTAACTAAATTTTTTAATCGATATTTTACCAAACCTTTAATGGTTCAAAATGAATTTGAAAATGTGCTTGACTTTAAAATAGGAGAAACAATCGGTACATATCTTTTACTTCAATAAAGTAATAAAATATAAATGAATACAAAAATAAAATATAAATATGTAAAACAATTCATAAACAAACTATTATTGAAATATAATGAAAAATAACTACAAATAGGATAATATATATAAAAACATATAAAAGATATGTTGACATGTTTATATTTTTAATTTTATAGGTGGTGAAACCCTTCGCTTAGATAATTCAAGTAAATTACAGAATCAAACAGGGGAATTATCAAGTAAAATTGTAAGTGCAATAATTGAGACAACTGATCCATCTAAAACATTAGACAGGATAATTCCAACAGAAAATATTCAAACAAAAGTACTTAATGAAAAACCACGAAGAGAAACAAAAGAATTTGAAGGAACAATGATTGAACTTCCTGAAATCACAAGTTTTGAAGAAAAAATTGGGTATAACTTATTGTCTATTTAACTTATATGAATACTTTAATTTCAATTTTAAAACATATTATATACAATATACATATTTTTAATTTTTTAGAGAAAAAATACTAGAAAAATCTTCTACTGAAAAAAAAGCAAAATCCAGTTCTTTTTCTTGGTCAGCTATCCATCTTATTTTGCATAATTATAGTTCTAGAAATCTAGTGTATGCTGGTAATAGATAATTGAATATTTAGTAAAAATAAATTTTTTCTTATAGTTCAAAGACATACTTGACTAAAAGAGAATTTCTAGCATTGATGGAAATTCATTGGAATGAGAGAAGAATAATAAAATTTCATGATTTAATTTCACCAGAGACTTATAACAAAATTGATACTGCATATGCCTTTAAGTATTGTTTAGGTAAGTTTAATTAGTTATTATATTAGATATGATTACTTTTTAATTTATTATTGTATTTTCATATAAATTAAAATATATGTAGAAAATTTCCAATTATAATTGATATTTATTTTAAATATTCAGAATTTCATGCAGAAAAAGTTGTAGTTCTGAAACAGGCTGAACCTTTTGATACGATTTGGATAGAAAAATATCCTTATTATATTTCAGAAATTGTTAATGATATTACTGCAACATAAATGGATGTAATTTTTATATTTGATTATAATTAACAGTATAAAAGTAAAATATTTATTATATAAATTTATTTTTATAAAACAAATATATAATAAAATGTATATGATATTGTGTATTTAACATGTGATATATATATAATACAAAGCATTTTCTACTACAAATTATTGTTAGAGTACATACATTTAAATTATTCCACCATGAAATATGTTTACAATGTACAATAGTATTGCAATAATAAAGCTTTTCTTTGATATATATTGTCTTTATATAAAATTATATTCTTGTTTATATCGTAGAAATTAACTCCTATTATGCTTACAGTATTTTGGAAAATTAATCACATACTAATATTTAATGTTTTACTAATATTTTTTTTTATTATACATAAGTTTATTAAATTATTTATTCAGAATTATTTAAATTAATTATACGTTAACAAAATATTAAAAATTTATTTCATTTATAAATATATAGTAAAAAAAGTCCGTTTACTAAAGAAAATTTTATTAAACCTTTAAAGTAGTTATTGATATTAAATCACTTAAATAAAATAAAAATTAGACTTTATTTTACTTTTTCTATATTGTTATTTAGCAAATTTACTCGAAATAAAAAGAATGTTCTTATGCATTTACTTTTAACTCTTTATGTACTGATTATTCAAAAGTGGTCATTGTGCACAGCTGAGTTGCAGTAATAATAGTCACAGAGTACTAAGCAGTTGTGGAAATAGGTTGTTATTCATGAATCATGTGAAACTAGAAAAATCACTTTCTTGCATAATAAATAGTATATTGCATTGTAATTAACTTCAAATTTGTTAGTATCAAAAGAAAAAGACAATGGACTAAACTTTTCAATAATATTGCATAAGAGATTATCAAGTGTTTGTAGGCACCAATAATACATAGTAAGTATTTTCAGTGATCGCTTATAGGCATCTATAACAGTCAAAAAATTAAAAGTTAACTGCAAATTATAGCAGATAAGCATATAACCTTTTCATGATGTCCCTGTTTTCTAACTAGTTTTTATATCTGTATTACTATTCACGAAGTCTTGCTAACCGTTGTGTAAGTTCATCTTGTTCTTGGCTGACAGTAGTGGTACCTATACTGCTGAATTGTCCAGGTGGCAATTCCATATTCAATTCCAAGCTGAAAAGATTATACATAATAAAAATTTGTATTGTTTTATGATTGGTTTTTGGTATTATTCTTTAAAATTTAGAATTTTATTCTATAATTATATAATTTTATGTACAATAATTATAAGACAAATGCTTACCCAGCTTCATCTGCAACTTGTTTTAATAAACTATCAACATCATTTTGTGGTACATTAGTTGTTGTAGTTTGAGACATAGCATTTTCCATGTAAGAACTTTGTACATCCAAATCTTCAAATTGACTTTCGAACTTATCCATTAGACCTAAGATTAAAATTGTAATACATTAACTGCAATTTGTATTATTAAAAATCATCATTATCATAAATAAATGATTAATTTATTATTTTTTAGATATTATATAGTATCATAGTAAGAAATTAAATCATTAAATACATATTCTATAATAATAATAATCTATAATACATATAATATGTATAACAATGTACCAAAATGTAAATATTTGATTACCTGAAATTTTTTCTAAATTCATTGATTTCATTGCTGCATCCATAGCTTTAACTACTCCAGCCATTGACTGAGTAACTTTACGTGTAGTTAAAGCAGTTTGTACTCTGCTAGCTACTGCATCAACTCTTGCACTCATTCGCAAATAATTTAGTGCTTGATTACGTTGACGAATTGCATTTTCCGCATGAATACGAGCACCTTCCATGTTGCTTTTTTGAATAGCTTTTTTTATTTTTGCTTTCTCTACCTTTTCTTCTTTCTCGCATTTCTTTGAATTTCTTTCTAATTCTTTCACAGCAAATTTGAGATTAAATAAATTTCCTTGATATTAATTTAGGAAAACAATTAATTCTATCTTTGTTCATTAATGGAATATTTTTAAATGTAAAAAAATATTTATATGATACATAACATAAAAAGAATATTTTGCAAGTAACCTTAAAAATATGATAATGTTATTTGAAAACAAAAATTGGTAATGTTCATTAAAATTATAAAAAGACAATTTACTTTAAAAATATATAATCAAAATGCAAATGAAATTAATCATTATAAAATAAAAACAAAACTTAAAATGAGACAACTTTCTGGTAGATTAAATTTAAAAAAATATGTACAACACGAAAAACTTTAAAAAAAGGATACTTTCCATCTGAGAGACGGACATGATTGACTGTTCAGCCCCCGTTTTGATAAAATTTAAGAAATAAACAATTTAAATAATAAAATTAATCTATGCTTGTTAGCAAAAATATAATAAGTGGTAATATAAATCACTATTTAATGTTATTGTCATTCAAATTTCACTTTACTTAACATAGCAATTATTAAGCTTAATTAATACTGTTATACTAATTATGATTAATTCTAATAATTCAGTAGACTTTCGTAAAGATTACTGTACCATTACTAATCTTTCGGTAGACAAATGATAAATGTATTTTTATAGATAGAAAAGTGGAAAATATTTTTCAGATCTTAAACTGCCATACCGACAGACATGTGGAAACTGAAAAAATAGTCACGAACGACGTATAGTGTAACATATATCGTATGTAATTTTGTTATATGAAATAAAATATCGAATTTAAGTAAAAAAGATTATGAAAGAAATAAAGAAATAAATGAATTGTAAATTATTATTATAGAAAAACTGTTTTTTGCTGTACTATTGCGCAATCTTTAAAAAGTAGCAATTATCATCTGTATAAGCACACTTAATTCCATACTACATAGTTTCTTTGTACGTTAAGTACATAAGACGTATTGCAGATATTAATATTAATATTTATATTAAGATAGTTTAAACCTTATTGTGAGGCAATATATGGCTTTAGATTTTAGTGCACTTATCAAAATCAATATACGTAATCTATTAATTTAAAGAAATCACATATTTCAACAGATTAAAAAGAAATTGATTTGTTGCTTCATGACATTAAATCGGTAGAAGAGATTGCATATGATTACTGTATAAGACCTCATTATAATTTCCTAATCTATTCCTTTTTATGTGAATTTAAAAGTTAAGTAAAATTAAGATTGAATATTCCAATAAATTGAATCTTTCCTTTAATTCTTGTAATAATATTTCTTCACTATATTTATACTATTCTGTATTTTATTTTTGAAACAATCTTCTTTGTATTTAGTGTTAGTTTAAACTATTAACAATTTCATAATTTCATTTTATGTTGGATCGGTATTGTAACGTTGAAAATTAATGAGAAAATGGTAAATAATTTTTAAAATCCACTGTTCATGACATGAAAATGCATTGGATATGAAATTGATGTCATACTTTCTTTTTGTTCTAAATAACGTTTTGCTAGATGTCAAAATTAAACAAATTTTGTCAGTATATAATAAATTCCTTTATGTCTACTTATCAAATATTTAATAAAATAATAATACTAAATAATTGATTTCATTTGATCTAATTTTAAGTATATGTATGTTTCCATGCAAAAGAATAGAATTCGTATAATATTAGTTAAGTCTATTTTTGTTGAATTTTTATTAAATTTTAAATTATTAATTTTGGAAGAACAAAAAGACTACAAAATATTTCAATATAAAATAAATAATTATTTTATTTTTCTTTCAATAATTTGTTAATGTAAGTATATATAAATTTTATATAAATATATGAATTACTGTAACATTGTAGTGTTACGATAAAATAATTTTTATGAAGAAATAAAAAATTATGTGCAGAATTAATTAGAAAGTATAAAACTATATTTTTTATTAATTAAGAGTTAACTATGGATAAAATATACAAAAACTAGTTAACTGATTAACATAATATTAAAAGTTAAGATATTTACAGTATAAGAAAATATTTGTAACAAAATTAAAGGTGTGTCTAAATAAAATATTATCTAGCAATTTTCTGGAAATTGAAAAAAAAAAACTCAAAGATAAATATGCAGTCTAGCGGCTTTGACCTAAACGCGTTTTTTTTTTCAGTTTTTCAAGAAAGGCTTTATTTATGGCTCAATAAGAAATATAGATCGGGGGAGCTTGAAAAAGTAATGTGCTTTTACTAGTTTTTTGACAAAAAACAAAATTCTTAAAAACTACAGAATGTGTGGGTTGATTCTTATGATTTCTGAACATGTTATAGAAGATGAGATTCTGAACAACTTTTATCTGAATAATAATTGTCGCTTGGCCTTAATTTCCAAGGTATTTGCAAAAATTATTCACACTACTGCATTGACTCCGCCTGTACGTGTACCGTGGAGCGGTTTCAAAGGATCGCCTATCGTTTCTTTCTATAAACAAACCCCGGCGAGTGTATATAACGGGTGATCAGTATGTTCCTTGACGCCTAGAAAGTTACGTTCATTCCTTACATTCATTCTCAAACTCGTGGACCCTTACACCATTCCAACCATCACCCGATTTAATCCTTAATAAAGACTTAATAAAGATTCGATTTTTGGATTTCTGCTTATATAGCCGGCCAGGATATAAGTTTAACCGAAACCTATCCGAATTACTTGATTAAACCAAACCTATCTTATTATTAATCAGTAAATTAAGTAATGGATTAGAGTTAGGTTAGACTGTTGTCGTCGCCGAGCAGAAGGCCGCTTGCGACCCGAAGCGAGTGCGACACCACATTAGCTTAGTTAACATGTGAAAAAAAATTTAGATTGATATATTACTGAAATTAATTAAATTTAATCTTTTTGTCCACCCGTTATATACGCTTGCCTACCAGTCTTGTTTCTGTCCCTCGCCGAGGTTTGTTTATAGAAGAAAACGATAAGCAATCCTTTAAAACCGATCTGACACGTCCACGGTACACGTACAGGCGAAGTCAATACGGTAGTGTGAACAAATTTGTAAATATCTCGGAAATTAAGGCCAAGCCGCAATTATTGTTCAGATAAAAGGTATTCAGAATCTCGTCCTCTACAACATATTCAAAAATCATAGGGATCGACTCACGCATTCGGCAGTTTTTAACAATTTTATGTTTTTTGTCAAAAAACTAGTAATTTTTTCAAGCTCTCCCGATCTATATTTTTTATTAAGGCACAAATAAAGCCTTTTGTGAAAAAATCGGAAAAAAAATAGATGCGTTTAGGGCAAAGTCGCCAAACTGCAAATTTATCAACTTAAAATATTAGTTATAATAATGAAGATTTTGTGCATGTTATATTTGTATATTATAAATTCTGTATTTTAAATTAATATTGTAAATATTAATGATTCAATATTTATGTATGTATAAAATCTTTCTGAAAGTATCAAGTATCCAAAGGAATATTAAATTTCCATAATAATGATATAATAGATCTGCTATATTTTTTATTGCACAGAATGCAATAATTGGATGGTTTGTTAAGTTACATTACACTGTATATTTATTATTTAAAACTAAAATAGCATAAAATAATCATTTATCTTAATCCTTGATTTATTTATTCATTGAAGTCTAGTTTATTCTATCTTAATTTAAGTTTAAAGCTGTATATTTGAGTATTCTATCTAAATTAAGCGTAGGAGTTTATTTATAGTAATGCAACAAACCTGAGAATTGAATACTTATACTGCTACTACTTTTTGTTTTAAGGCAATATATTTTTATAATAAATTCAAGTAAAACTAATTTAGACAAATGTGTAGTTATAATAAATTTATGTTAAACAGTATTTCAGGTTTGTGTTTGAATTATTTAGACTAAGGCTAGTTATAATATCCATGATCAATTTTTAAAAAATGTTTGATTTGGTATCCAATTCATGGTTTTATTGCGTTCTACATTTAAATCTTAGTACATTGAATTCGTTGTCAATACACATATTTACAATGCAAAGTACATATTGGAACAACATATGTCAGGCGGAAATCTAATTTTCTAATACTAATTTGCACAACTAATTTTTTTTTTATCTACAAAAATACCTATTACATATTATAGGAAGTATGTTTGAACAACAAATAAATTCGATTGTCTAGATAATAAACTGTCACTTTAGAAAATATATACAAATAATAACGTTCCATTTTAATGTATAATATATTTCACATATACAGAATTGCAAATTTTTGAAGTCTTAGTTGTTTGTACTATATTATGATAAGAATAGAAATCTAATGTAAATTTTAATTCACAATAGAATAATAAATTACTTTAAAAAATAATAATCTATATTTTTAGTCACAGTTTCAAAGGGTTTAATGTATTTATGTACTGAAAAACATGTTATAATTTAAATAAAATATGTAAGGAGATATAATTTTATAAATAAAAGATTCACAGTTTTATATTTAAACAAATTCACATTGACTGTGTTATATACATTGTTTTACTTGTACTGACAAAAAGAAAGGAAAACTGTTATTGTATAAATCCTATTTATTTTATTCATAAAAAAGTAATTTTTCTGGATAATTAATTTACATAAATGGTACAATGTATTTAAATAATATATATTACTATGTAAACAAAAAAATAATATCAATGTGAAAATGTTTAAAATGAGATTCTAAATTAAGAATCTCTTATTTATCGCACATACCTTACAGAACACCCTGTTTCATGTAAATTGTAATATATAATTAGAAAATGAGATATTTTCAATGTATGAAACGAAAGTTTATTACAATTTAATACAATAATTTAATATAAATATTTTATGATCAGGAATTTTTTCTATCTTGTATGTAATTTTCATCAAATCTAGTAAATTGTCACTACTGATTATCCCAATAAATCTTCTATTAAGAACTACTCATTTTCTAATTATGTAGTATCTTATAAAACATTTAATAATCACTTGAATAATAATTTTATAAACATGTGTCAGTAATTAACTATATCAATAAGCAATGTAATTAATTCAAAAAATAAAAAAAATTATTAACTTACAGTTTAAAAAAAAAGATCCTGTTTTTCTCCATAAATATAAATTTTAATAAAATTATTTTATATTCTATGGAAAAATGAATTAGCTCAAATAAATAAAAAAAAAAAAATGTAACAAATCATTATGCTAATATGAAATAAATAACATAGAAACAATTTTATAATCTCTTTGAGAAACTGAAAAATAGAATAGTAATAAGAAAATTTGTGTGAAAATAAATGGTTATAGTTTATGCAATAAAGTATTAGTATCTATTTATTACTGTTTTTATGTTATTTAGATAATTAATAATTAAAGTTTTAAAATTGAAGTTTAAAATTATTAAACCTTTTTCAAAGCACTAATAAAAAAATATACAAATATTGTGATTTTGTTACAAATAATTAAAAAAATTTGTAGTTTTACTTTTAAAATCATGTAATTTTATGTTCATTATTCTGTACAATTATAGAAACAAAAAAATAAGTATTAATTTGAATGCAATAATTAACCAATACATAATCAATTACTAAACACAGAAAACAAATCACTAAATAAAATACTTGTTGGATATTAATTATTTATTCATATATTGCAATTAATTACGCAAGTAATTAACTATAAATCCATTGTAAATTCGTTGTGTAATTAATTACATTGTTTAATATATATGTCAATTATTTGGAAAAAAGTAAATCAGTCAATTGCAAAAATTTATTAACTTAATTATTTACCTGTTCTAAAATGGACATTATTATTTGATTATTAGTGATTTAATTCATCTATCAGTTATCATATTATAGTAAATAAATTTAACATGAATTAAAAATGTCAGATAACTGAATTCCAAATTTTAATCAAATAATTGTTAACATTGTTTATAAACGTTCTTTGCCATATCACTTTCCTTTTGTTGCATTACATGATGGCATGCACTTGAATTTTACATCAAAATCAATTTGATCTTCAGAAGGAAAAGAATTATTGTCATCTTTTTCTACGTCTTCCTCATTTTCTTCATTTTCTTCATTATCGTCATCTTCATCTTCTTCATCCTGTTCAAGTAATTGTTTTCGAGCCATTTGAAGTACTTGCCACTCTTGGTAATGACGTTTTCTCTTTGCTTCAAATGCTTTACGTTTTTCTAAAATTTTTGCACATACATTGACATTTTTTTTTGCTATTTATTACTGTCCTTTAATGATTGTTTTTATTTTTTCTAATTGATCTAAATTACTTATTTTTTATTATATTTAAAATTATAATGTGGATAATAATAATGATAATGTAAGAGTCATTTCAATAGCAGAAACAAATAATCAATTATGAGGTATAAATATTAAATAGATATAACATAGTTTTACATATATACATTACATATATTCTTAAAATATATGTAAAATCTTACGCATTTATTATTATAAAATATAAATTATTTAAAAATTAATAATTTCTTACCTCTTTCTTCAAGAGTTTCCTTTTCTTCTTCATCTTCGCTTGATTCTTCAAATATTTTTGGTTTGCTACCCTCTGCTAACCTGTAGCAGTAAAAAAAAATTCTTTAAAATTTGGAATTACAAACGTTATAATAATTATGGATGTTAAACATTTTAATTATCTTAATCTGTATTTATTAATAAAATAAGAATTCATAAAAACCAAATTTGAGAAAATAAAATATCTTATTTAATTTAAAGGTTTGTTTAATATTGAAATGGCATTTTCATTAATTTTTTAATTTATCATATTCAATTTATATAAAAAATCAAAATATTTTTCAATTGATTATTTTTATCAAAATAATAACACATTTTATACTTTAACTAAAATTCATCCCAAAACTTACTTATAAAAAAGTTATTTTGCATTGAATGTTTGTCATTCCCAACATTTGTATACTATTCAAAACATTGTTTAAAACCAGAAAGAAAGTATATACAATATACTTAAGTATTATAAAATATGTATTGTTTAAAAACTTGTAACAATACTTTAAATTAGAATTTGTAAATATATTTTATTTGAATCCTTCTAAAGTAATCATTTTTCATAAATTGGTTTTCTAAACACCATATTTATATTTAACAACGACTTTCTTTGACTAAAAGTAATTTCATATTTTTCAAGCACATATTTTAATGTAATGTTCTTTTGGTATGTAACATTCCGAAGTTAAGGATTTCGTAAAAATAAAACTATGTAATATGCAGTATTTTTATGGCATGTGGTTATATTTTCCTATATTTATTTGTTAATTAATTATTATAACAAAATTTTCTGTATATTATTAATTATATGCAGTTTTGCAATTATTTTATAAAAATTGAAAAGAAAATTTAATAATATTATTAAGTATCATTTGTTAAGGGAATTATATAGAATTAGGTTTTATGTAAAACATAAAATGTAAATATACTGTAACTAAAATAAATTAAATATAAATAAATAACATTGGAATTAAATGAATCCCAAATTTATTGTTTCATTATATTTTACTTCTAGCCCTAACAGACTTTTATGCAAAAATAATTTATCATATTATTTACTTTTTTCTCACATTAAATTAATAATAAAGATATACATATTAAATAAAAATTTGTTATGGAATTCAATTTATATTATATGCATTTATATATAATATTATAAACTTTCAAATATCTTATTCAAAAACAATTGTTGTTTTACACAAATTTTCTTTTATCTTTATATAAGCAAAAGTATATAGTTGGATCAATATGACTTTAAAATTTATCAAATTACCAATTGATATTTTGATAAATGTAAATAAAACAAATACATTTATTAATTATTACTTAAAACACGAGAAAAAATATTTCAATAAATATAAAAATCTAATTAAAGAAATTAATTTGTCTTGTCACTTCCCCAAATAAGAATTCATCTTCAATAATGAAAGGCTAACAATTGATACAGACAAAAAAGTCATATGTTTCGTAATCATATGGATGTATATGATGTATTTGTGTATAAATGCATATGTATTATTTCTTTGATATCTCAAAATGCTTCATATGCTACCATAATGCTTCAAACTCTAATTAAAACTACTTAACTATGTTTCCTTCTTTTCTTGTAGTGCATGCCAACTCCATTTAAGTGTTCAAATAACACATAGCAGAAATATTTTTCTGGAAGAAGTGTGGATGTGAAACAATCTTTTGGAAGATGTGTAACACCTTAAAATAACAAAGAAACCACTATATGTATGAGATAAGTTATAAAATTTTTATATAATGTATGGACACAAACTTTTATATTATTCATTGTTAAAATTGGATGCTTAATTGAAAATGTTGATCTTACACGATAGTATAAAATTATATAATTATATTTAGCACATTTTCCATACAATTCATGTAAAATTTATAATTTCATGAATTTATTACAAAATGATTTTCCATATTAGTTTATTTTTCAACACCAGTATATAGGCTGGTTCTTTGTTTTATTTTATTAATCTATTATTATTGTTAAATACATTAATATATCAATTGAGATACTAATTTTATTTTTGCCCTATTCCTAAAGTATTTAGAAATTAGATTTATGTAAGTTTTGCAAATTAATGTCAAAAATATATGACATATAAGAAGTATTAAAATATGTATGCATTCAATTTTGACAATTAATAACATTTCAAAAATAACTATATGTCATGTAATTTTCGACTTCGGGATGTTACATACCTTCTGAAACACTTTGTATATTTCTTGGTGCATATATATATTTGATTAAAACTGTTAGATCATAGTATTTATAAATACAGTGAACCATCTTAAAAATTGGTCCTGTTTATTTGAATTTTGGAAATTTAAATAACACTTTTCTGAGGAATTCAAGCAGTTTTCCACACAAGAACCTCTTTTTGTGTAGAATTACTGAAAATAATAAAGGAATACAACTCTGAAAAGCAAAAATGGCAAATGTACATTTCAAAGTACACTGGAACTTACCAGTGAAGATTTATTCCAGTAAAAAGAATAAATCAACATGAAATTTCTACATACATTCACATATACCTATACTACTGTTAATATTTGACTTTGACACCAACACTTCAGCACTATGTATGTAACAATATTATAGCCTACATAGTGATATTGTAGTTTAGTAGAGATTAGTTGCACAATTAAAATCTGATAGCTTCCATTTAAGCCAATCCTGGTATAAAGTTCTAAACAGATAGCATAAATTAGATTGATTGAAAAATTTTAAATAAGTAACGAAAAGCATATTTTATACCAAAACTTAAGTATAATGCAATATTCAAAGTGGAAAAGATTATAAATGATATTTAGTTCAAATTATAATTTACACAATTGATATATTAATAAAGTTAATTCTCTAATTATTTCTTTTTAGATATTTACAAATGAAGAATAAATTTAAGTATTAAGAAATTATTAATTATTAACAATAAATTGCTTCACAATAAGATTATAGAATGTAAATGTTAATTTTAATTCATTATTTTGTATCATTGATATTGATATATATTATTGGAATATATTTTACTATGATACTCAATTATTTCTTTTGAAATAAAATAATAAGTTCATAAGTATCATATGAATTAAAAATAAATCTAAATTATATTTAAATTGAAATTCTACAATATATATAAAATATCACCATCTGTTATAAATTATGCAAATTTAATACAAGTATTATTTAATTATATCATTTCTCTTAAATGAAATACTATAATATAAATGCTACAAATATAATTGAACACTGAAATATATTGATTTATTATCTGTATTTAACAGATAGGTTTCTAATATTTGTTAATATTAAAGAAACTTTGTTACTATTAATATTTTTGAAAAGTTATAATTTGTATATTACATGATTATGTATAATTGTGTAATTTAAATTTATGAAAAGCTACCATTCTGTTACTATTCTTTTTTTTTTTTTTTTTTA
>NW_016909245.1:172997-218045 GCF_001483705.2 Eufriesea mexicana | reverse complement strand
TTTTTTTTTTTTTTTTTTTACTATTAATACATAACAACTAATTTTATTATGTAATAACATAAAAATTATTTATGAGAAATCAAAAATTTTAAATAAAATATTTCTTTCTAATGAATTAATATAAACACTTACTTGGCAACAACTGCAGTTGAATCTAATGTATCAAAGTCAAATTCACCATGCAGGCCTTCATAGTTGTATGGGGTTTTTGGTTCATCAATCTTCATGTGACCATAATCTTTTTCTGGTGGATGTAATGTTGCAATTATATTCATTTCATCCCATTTTGTCTCTTTGCTTGGTCTGTAATAAAAATTGTAATAACATATTAAATACTTATTCTTAATAATTACACATTTAAATTAAAAAATAAATAATATGTAATTAATATAAAGTACTACTAATATTATAGTAGAATTTATTGAAACTTATGATTTGTGAATTTAATTTTCAAAATGATTATAATATTGTAAAATTGTAGTGAAAAGAAATAAATTTTATTATATCATGTAATACATAAATTATAATCAAGATTTTCTATGTATCAAATTTATTTATTTATAATACTGTAATAATTTGAAATGAAAGTGAACAAATAGATAAACAACATTCAGTGTATAATTATGACAGCTTTAATAAACTAAAAGTATAAATAAAAATTATTTTAATTTACCTAACCTTAAAATACAAATTTAGTCTACCGTCATCGTGTAATGTTATAGCAATAAAAATGTAACCTATACTTTTAAATTGTTCGCATATATAGAAATTAAATGATAATTCTAACATAAAATAAATTTAGATGTGAGAAATCATTTACCTGGGTACATCTGGATTATCAAAACTGCTAGATGATTTCAAAATCCCCTTGGGAGGCCGTTTCGAAAGATTTTCTGCCATTTTGAAAAGAGTTGATTCACAGTCGATAATTATAAAACATGACGAACCTTTATAAAGTCAAATTTTCTTTTCAACGTTCTTCCTCAAATTAGAGATAGTTGGTCTATGTTATTTACAGATGATGATAATTTACTACCTTAATAATTTTGAGTTTAAATAAAAAAATCACAAGTTGTGATTGGTGCCATGTTGCGTAAAATCTTATACAGGGTCGAATATATTATATAGTACTTTGTAGTACTTTGTCGTTTTTGAACAGACTATTGAAACATTAAGATCTATTTTTTTTTATAAGTTTTAATAAGTTGTTAATGAAATTAATAATATACACATAAGTATAATATACACGTAAGTAATATATACATAAGTATAAGCAATTTTAGATGAGAATATACCAAATTTGAAATCTGATTCGCCCATTAAGACAAGAAAAAATAATTCTACATGTGTTTTAATAATCTTGTTTTACTTTGCTCGTTATAATAATATCATTACTATATTAATATTATATAACGTTATTATTACTATTAGTAATAATATTATTTTATACATAGAATAGCGTATTGAAAAATTGTTTAATTTTTTATAATTTTAAATAAATTGCATTTAAGCAATAGAATGAAATATTGAAATAAAACGTTTCAATTATAATAATGATAAACACTATAGTTTTGAGATATGTAAAGTTACTTATTTTTTATTTAATATTATCAGGAGAACATTAAAAAGATAAAAAGTATGAAAATATAGTTTGATATTCAGTGAGTTTTCATTTATATTACATGTAATAAATGTATGAACATTTTAATACTTTCCACTTTAAGAATCATAACATGAAAATTACGAATTAAATTATATACAAAATAAAAATGGGTCGATAAGTCCTTTTTATCTAAATTTTTGTATTTTATAATATTTTGTAACTTAATCTCAATAAATTTATGAGTTAGAATGTAGTGTATGTAATATCGAAAAGAAGTTTGTGATTGCATAATATTTTATTTGACAAAAAGATCGATTACCCAAATAAACTTAGTAGATGTTTTTATGTGGTATCCATTTGTTTATACAAACTTACCCTTATACCTTCTTTTTATACTTTTGCATAGATGAATGTTTTGATTAATTTCAACAAAATAATTTCATATTTCTATTTTTATTTATATAAATTTAATTGTATTTTTTACGTTTAACGATGGATAATTTTATAAATCGATATATCGATTCATGAACATTTATCGATACGATGTTCTCGCTACACATGTCTTCTGAATGTTAATAAAATGGAAAATATTGAAGGAGCTTGAGCTCAAAATTTAAATAAATATTCATACGTTCGGGAATTAAATGTGCCCTGAAACTAATGTGATGTCGACTGTGTGTGATGGCGGGTAAAGAGTTAATAAGCCATCAACAGCAGTTTGTTGAAGAAATTAACTATGATGAAATTGAAACCGAGCAGGTATCATAATTATTCAGTAATTCTTCTGGTTATTTGAAGAAATTAAATTTCTGTTTTCATTTATTGTTGAATAAAATATTTTTAGAGAATTCATTATATTTAACTGCATTCATTTTCTATAATTTATCATTATTTATTCATCTGATTTTGTTTGAAACATAACCTAAATAATAATCCGAATATTTTTTAAGCAAACTGTTGATGTTGACGAAGTTCACTTTTGAGATTTTATACTTTGATATTAAAATTTTTATTTGTATGGTGTTTTTGTTTAAAATATCATTAATTTGAGAAAAAAATTAGAATATGTTCCCATTTAAGTAAATTGTAAATATATGTCATATCTTTAAAATTTGACGTAAATTACATGAAATTAATAAAATTATTTAGTAAGATGAAGAGTATTTAAAAAAAAATAATTAAAACATTAAATTTTTTAAATTTTATATTTTTTTAATTTTTTTAAGGTTATATACAGTTGTTACTTTAATGTGGGTAATATTTTTTATCTGCTAGTTTAATAGAAAAAGGAAAAAAATGTATTTTTAAATTTAAGAATTACTAAAGTAAATCATTAATAAGTTATTTGTTATTTATCTTTATGCAGGTAGTGGGAAAAGGTTCTTTTGGAGTAGTATGGAAAGGAAAATGGAGAGGACAATATGTTGCTATAAAATATATAAATTCAGAAGGTGAAAAAAAAGCCTTTACTGTAGAAGTCAGACAATTATCTAGAGTTGTGCATCCCAACATTGTAAAACTTTATGGTGCTTGTACTAGAAATCCAGTTTGTCTGGTTATGGAATATGCAGAAGGTGGCTCCCTATATAATGGTATTAACTTCTTTATTTTTATTTTTCAAACATTTTATTTTTTTTAATTATTATTTCATATTATTATCTTTTTATCTTTATTCTGTTTTAATGATGCGTATGATTTCATTTGTTTAATATATTATAAAATTTTTTTTTGTTTTTTTGTATTATTTTGATGTCTTTGAGTAGCAATAATAATCATTATATTATAAGTAATAATATTATTTAGTTTGTTTTGTTGGTATGTTACAGTTTTACATTGTAATCCTCAACCACAATATACTGCAGGTCATGCAATGAGTTGGGCTTTACAATGTGCACGTGGTGTAGCATATCTTCATAATATGAAACCAAAACCTTTAATCCACAGGTAAGATAACAAATTAAATTTCTTATATGTAATATTCTTTCATTGAAAATACAATAATATAATTGAGAATTTGTATTTCATCCAAATAATGTGTGTGATATTAAATAAATTCTATTTATGTTTATAGAGACTTGAAACCACCAAATTTGTTGTTGGTAATGGGTGGACAAACTCTTAAAATTTGTGATTTTGGTACAGCGTGTGATTTGAATACCTACATGACTAATAATAAAGGTTCTGCTGCTTGGATGGCTCCAGAAGTATTTGAGGGTTCTAGATATACAGAAAAGTGTGATGTGTTTAGTTGGGGTGTTATTTTGTGGGAGATATTATCAAGGAAGAAACCATTTGATGAAATTGGTGGTTCAGCTTATAGAATAATGTGGGCAGTACATGTAGGCCAAAGACCTCCTTTGATTGAAGGTTGTCCAAAACCAATTGAAGATCTTATGACCAGGTATTTATTAATATTTATGATTAGATTTACTCCCACTTTTATGATTAATAAAGCATGTTCTAATAGTTTATCTAAAAGAAAATAAGATTAATGACTTTTTCGTTTTATAAAATCAAAATTTTTTTCCATTATAATATAAAACTAATTACTAATAACTAATAACTAATTGTATAATAGAAATAATTGTAATCAGTAAAAAATATTAAATCTTTTAAGTTTATCTTATAGAGAAAGCTATAATAAATTTAGCATAACTTTTTGCAATTAACTGTATATTACCAAGATGTAAAACTATACCTTTTTAAATTTAATCTTTTACAGCATAAATTTGTCTAGAATTTGCACTTATTTATCTTATTTGTCATTATTTAAAAACCAATAGAATAAGTATTTTAAACATTAATTGATTTTTAATATTTAGATTTAATATATTCTGGTTTCTAGTATACTGTTGTTGAAAATAATATTTTTTTAATGTCTAGAAAACATTTTTGTAGATATCAATTTTAAATATTTAATTAAAAAAATTGTCGTTTTATTTAATAACACTAGTATGTTCATAGAGAAATTACTTTTCAGGCATATAAAAATTTATGTATGCTATTGTTATTTAGAATTTCATTAGTAATTTTATGTTCATTTTATATTACTTACATTTTATTTGCATATAATGTCTTTTGAAAGTGTTTTATATGCTGTGCCCAAATCATTTTTGATTTGCAATTGTTCTACATGTATTCAAATATTTTGTTAAGTTTTTACAGAATAAATATTCCCTTTTACTAGCACAAATGTTATATGTTTAAAACATTCTTTATTAAAAAGTTGATAATATAATAGAATTCATAACATAAGGAAAACTATTATCCTTGTAGGTTGAAATTCAAGTTCTTATATATAGTGTTCCTAAATGTTTAGCTTTTGCACTTATTCTTTAAAGAAAATCATTTTTTTCAAAAGTGTTTAATGCAATTATTTGTAATACTTACTACACTTCTTATTAAATAATCAGTGTTCTTAACAAGATCATGATGCACAAATTAAGTAAATAATAAACTTTTTTGAAAATTCTTTATTTTTTAATCACGTGTTTTGTTACATGAATTGAGAAAATAAATTTATATTTAAGTGTTTAATATCAAACAGATAAAACTAATGTAAATTCATGAATATTGAATACATTATTAGTATTCCTGACATATTCTAATAAGTGGTTGGTTAGTCATTCTAATTCTTTTAGTTATTATGCTTAAGACTATGAAAAATAGGGAATGATAAATCATAGAATAGTCAGTGGGAACTTAATTGAAGTATAATGTGGAAATATAGAAGTGTTTGGAAGTTATGAATATTGGATTGATAGTTCAAAATATTGGTATTTTAGAATAGTGGAGGAATGTCAAAGATGGTGGTTGATCGACTTGGCGCTAGGGTAACTTTAATAGTTTCATAATTCTCCACTCTGAGATTGTTCTGCACCTCTAATTAGGGCTTTTCTAAATTTCTTCTTATGAATTTTAGGTTTTATCCTAGGTGAGGGTGAAGATTGAGGCACATAGTTCATCATAAAATTTTCTTTAAAGAAATTGAGGTCTTTTAGCAACTATGGATTCTCCTTTGGGACAACAATCCACTCTTTCATCCCCTTTGATGTTTAGGCACTGGGAGCAAATTTTAGTGGTAAGTGAAATTGTCTTCAATGATATTTGTCCATTAAAAGGATTCCATTGTGCCAGATGGCAAGATTACTTTCCCTTTCGTTTTTCACTTGAAGATTCAACATTAGAAGGAATGATTTCTTTCTCAAATCACTGTCTATGGAAACTTCAGAGGATTTTCTTGTAAGAAATTTAAGAAATGCTCCCAGTTACTTGCATCATAAACTTTTTTGTTAGTAAATTGTGGAAGGGAAAGTTGAATTTAGGAAGTAGGATGGAAAATATTGAGTAAAATGTTCAAATTTATAGTAGCTGTGAATTATTGAATGATTGAATAACTGAGAAGAAGGTGATTAAAATTATTATATTTTAACTTTTGTTCTATTGATGATAGGCCATAGGAAATAGGATTTAGTATAAAAAGATGTATTAAAGGAAGATTTTTAGTATTTTATGTACCTACATCTTCTGGTACATTATCCATAAAGATATAATCAATGGATTTGAAATTAACTTTTTCAATAAAATTGAATCTCAGCAAGTAATATTCTTAACTGTGAATTTATTCAAAGTAGAAGGGTCTGTTTAGGGCATAGTTACAAAAAGATCTATATTTTTTGTGTCTACTACCACTCTGATAAATTATTTGATATATATAATTTTGGCCAGCAGGTTTTCTTATATTTTGAATATGTTTTATTTCAGTAATTTTTTCATTTTTTTAAATACATGCTTGTGGATTGCTTCTAAGTAGTAAAAAAAAGAAATGGACTATTGTTTCAGATGTTGGCACAAATCTCCTGAAGAAAGACCATCAATGGATGAAGTTGTAGAAATAATGACGACTTTGTCACAATTCTTTAGTGGACAATTGGAACCAGTGGAATATTCTCAAAGTTCGTGTATTATCTATATTATTTATAAAAATGTCAAATACATGATTTAAAATTATAAACTTTTAAAAAAGTGATTTTAAATTGAGAATACAAATGACTAATATTTACTAATAACAAATAAAAATTAAAACTGAGATATTTCCACATATCATTCATGATATTATAGGTGTTGAATCAGAGGAAGTTAATGAGAACCATGTTTCTAAAGATGGTACTTTGGACGTGACTGATACCATGGATTCTGAAATAAATGGATATGCTTTCAATGGTACTATTAAAGTTAATGCACCTGTTTCCAAAGAAAAATCGGAAATTTTTAATGGAAACAACAGTTCATCGAATCCCTTCTGCGATTTCAGGGATCAACCTTCTAAAAGTAATATTTCAACAATCAATACATCCAATAAAAAATTCCAACTTAAAGATTTTCCACAACTTTATGTTGAGTGTGATCCGGTTAGTATTTTTCATTTAGTAATTATAGTAACAATAATTACTTAAATATATTTAAATGATTTTGTTAAATTTTTAATTTACATTTGAAAAGATAGATATTTAAAAAAATTGTTATTATATATTTTTATATTTATATTCCTAATATGGACAAATTCTTGTGTTTATATTTGTAGAATGCTTGGGAATTGCCTAATTCTGACCCTTCATTGGAATCTCCTATTCTAAAGATAAAAAATACTACACAAAGTAAGTTCGTTATTTGTATAAAATATCTAAATCATAAACTCTAGTTTAAACAGATTTGTTTTTCCCAGTGAAAGTGTTGTTTTATAAGATTAATTAACAATTATTTATAAATAGATACATAGATCAATTATTTATATTATTTTGCAGAACGCATTATTAATTCCTCTTTTCTTATTACGTACATATAACAAAATGATTAAATTACCATTTGTTGTCGACCTCTATAAGTGTAAAGAAAGGGAAACTCGTTTGGAACGAGAGCTTTGAATTTGTGACTCACCGCAGTAGTACTCTAATCCCAAAATAACGTTCTCCGTATGTTCCACAAAACCTTCCTTTTCGCGTCGTATATGATGTGTTCAAACAGACTCATTGACGCCATTTGATAGCTTTACAAATAATTAATATTTATGCACACACATTGTGTTACGTACGTTTAAGATACGTTTAACGTAAAGAACATTTTTATATATGTGTAATTATTTTTATTTAATATAATGTAAAACTTGAAGATACAAGAAATTAATCAAAGTTATTAAAAGTTTTCAAACTTATGCAGAAAAATAGTAACAGTGATTAGAGTTGAAAAATATTTCCTTTTCGTAGATTATTGTTAAAATCGATTATAGCCTTATTTAATTAAATTATTTGTATCTGTATTTAGAATTATTTATAGCTTGTGTTTATTTAACTTGTGAATAACAAATGCTACTTTTTCTTAATATGGAAACGCGTAAGCACGAAGTCACAAAAAGAAGTTAAAACATTGGCACCTTGGCACGTCGTGATTTCACCGTGACGAATTCCTCGGGAGTTCGTCGATCGGCGAAATCTACCCTGGCAAAGGGCCCGCAAAAACAGTCACATTGTGCGAGTATTCTAAATTTAACATACGACTAATCAAAAGAACCTATTCTTGATTGACATCTATCATCGATAATAAAAGTTACGTGCTAAACAACTTTAAGTCTCTTATTATCTTTTAGGAAATTAAATATAGAACTATAAATATATTTACAGAAGCATAACATAATCGGATAAGAGGAAAACATTCATTTTCTAAACATCTATGAAGGTTGAATATTTTGAATAACAGTGTGAAAAATAAGTTATAAAATATATTGCATATTTCATTACGACATTTTCTTTAAACGGAGTGTTAGATCTTCTAATATTTGAAATTATTATTTTTCTATTGAACTAAGTATTATTCTTCTTGATATAGCTTTCAAAGTTCCAGTGCATATCTTTCAAGTAAAGGTGATGCAGAGTACAAGCTGCTTCCCTTAAGTGGACGCTTAATTTTTCACTTCAGCATCAACATGGAAATCAGAGCTTTGACTTAATCTCAGCCCTGAAGATGAATTAAGAGTCGAACAACCGTATTTTCTTCTTGGCTCGTGCTTGCACGTCCTGTCTGGTGGGGGATACCTCGAAGCAGGTGTGGCTGACTCACCAGGCCCAATATAGATGCACGTTTGTTTAGTGCTCTCCCGACACACCATCAAGAACGACGGTCTTTTCTCTTCTTTCTTTTTTTTCTTTTATTCTCGTTATCGAAAAGCAATTTTGTTTTTTCGAATTTCATTTTCTCGTTCCTTTGTGTTTTTTTTTTCTTTTACGAGCCAATTTGATTAATCGCCATCCTCCGGATCAAGAGTGGTTCGTGGTAATTTTTAATAGAAGAGTGACATCTCTCATGTGAGCGATATTCGATTCTATTATGAACGAAGCCTCGACAGGCTCCAATATTTGGAAATGTGCGAAGAATATCCAAACATCGTCACCACGGACACCCTAAAGCGGTGCTGGGTTTTGCTACGTTAGTACATTCTTTTGTTTGTCTTCTGTTTCTCATTGATGGAAAGACGAGGTGCCTAAGATTAAGGAAACTTCAAGTGGTCGGAGAGGGATTGGATTTTTATTTAATTTTATACGACATTTAAAAGTGAAAAATTAAGCCGAGACTTAATCCTTTTTAATTGTACAGAAGAAATATTAACTTGAACGTACTAAATATTATAAAAGTTAAAAGTCGAAAATATAAATTATATTTTAGACAGATGAAATGAATAACACGTACATTTTATACGGTGTTATTATATTCATGTTATTACAGAATATTTCGAAATTAGTTTTTACTAATTTCAATATGTTTCAGTTATTGTATAATTACTATTTTTTGTATTGGAGAAAATTAAGTTCAAAAGCTCTGAATCAATTAAAGTTTGTTCATATTCAATGCAAAATATTACAATATTTCATAGAAAACAATATCTCCTAATTTATATAGTATTGTTGTTCCTAGAAATAAATATAAAAGTTCTAAAATTTAATTTAAATTCAAAATGGATTTAATGTAAATATGTATGTAGGAAAAATTAACAACTTCGCTGCGGTCGCCGAAGAATGAGTTAAACTCTAAGAACAATACTTATCTCTTAGAATTGGATTCTTAATTTAAATCAAATTTAGTGTTTACGAATGTAATAGCAGAGTTTATGATTTACAAATTATGTTTCTTTCTATGGCCTTTTTTATTCTGCTTATTTTAAAAAATAAAATTAGCCAGAAATATTTATTTCTATGCTTTTATTAATGTCGATTTTTCAAAATATTAAGCAGTTTATTATGATACTTAATTATTTGTAATTATTTTAATTATGTATGTATAGAAGTATATATAGTACTATAATATATTACTGTAATATATATATTATAGTAATAACTATTATTATGGAGTAAGTCATTATTGTGAAATCAGTTTTTTTATCTATGTTCTATATCTATGGATTTAGAAAATATTGGTATTTTGCGAACATTTAATTGATCTAATCATAACTTCTACATATTTTATTTGCTATTATGTGAATATTAATTTTCATTTATAATTATCCGTTAACAGGCAATAGCACAACCGACAAAGATTTAGACAATGTTTACCGCCTTTTGGATGCAGACCTGAGACCATTGACGCCCGATCAAACTTGTGAAAGATCGAAAGAAATTTTCGAAGAACATAAACAACTAGCGCAAGAATATTTGAAAGTTCAAACGGAGATAGCGCTCTTGGGTCAACATAAAAATGAAATGCTTAAAAACTTGACTATAGACAGTTTACGGCAGCAAGAGGAGCTCAGAAAACTTGAAGACGAAAAAGTGAGTTAATGAAACCAAATATTATTAAGTAACAAAATTTATTTTAAAATTTGTTTACTTGAAAAAATAGTTAAAAAAAAAAAATAATTTTTAAATGATGCAGAATATCGACAAATTTTGCATTCTGGTTTTATGAAGAGAAAGAAATTCATCAATTTTATAGTTTTTAAATGTTTTTTAAATTTTTCTTTGAATTGGAATTTATTTTATATTATATTTTTGGAAATCAAATATAACAAATTAATTTTAATCTTCTTCTCGATTATAGGAATCTTTAATAAAGCTGTATCGAAATTTAAAACGCCAGTTAGAAATTATGAAGAACCAGAGAATGAACAATTCCCTTTTGAGCAACGTTCAAATGGGCCCGACAGTTTCTGAAAATAATGGGTGGTTTGTGGTACCTTGTCAAAATCCTTCGAGACATTCTTGAATATCTAGAGTCGATAAGTGCAACCGTTATGCGAGGTCCATTTTTACGCTGTTTTACAGATTTCTTCTGCTTCCTTTGTAGCGAATGAAATACAAGCGATATTGATTTTCTTATGGACATAATGGAAGTTCTTTATGAAAAAGAAAGTAGAGCACAGTTGATTTTATTTTACAGTACATAAAGGCTAAAAATTGAATTGAGTGATGCAGTTTTTTAAGCATAATTAAGCGCGAAAGCACTGTTTTTCTGTTGCATTTGATTTTGAGAATATTTATCGAGATTTATATATTTTTTAATAAACAAAATTATATAAAAATTTGATTGTTAAAAGTTCTTGTATGTATCTTCTAGGTATGTGGTATAGAGAACCTATTGAATAAAGTAGATTTAAATGTATTTTTTGCTTTTATTGTGCTTTAAAATATAAAAATATAGGTAATGAAATGTGTTTACAAGTCTGATTACACACGGTTGTAATGAAACATGTAAAAAGTTATTTCAAATGTACTCCTGTAATTGCAAAATTAATGTAATTGGTATTTATCGATTAGGAATCAACAGTTATGCCAGCGATTTTCTTATACATTTATTTATGTAAAAATTAACATTGATAAATAATTAAAGATGTATTACATCACTATTCTATTATCTAATTTGTCCTTATATACTTATTTGCCATTAAAATTAATTTGTATAGTCAGTTAAGTAACCAATAACTGACGTTATTATAAAGTATTAAGTATTGTATTTAATTAAATATTAATAATTATTGATAATGAAATGTTTATCTCTTGCGATCGTAATGAAAATTAATTTTTAAAACTGATTTAAAATCGTAATTTAAAATTGATTTTCCAATAAAAGGTTGATTCTTTTTCTAAACATTTATTAAAGTCTATTTTTATGTAAAATGCTTATATACTTATTTACTAAATATATGTAACTACAAAAAATATAAAATTATGTGATAATTAATAATGATTGTCAATGTCGCTTCCTTGTATTTATTTTAAACTTTATAGTAACCATAAAACTCAAAATGTTGCAATATTTGTAAGTAATCGTTCTCGATCATAGAACAATGTATTCATTCTTTACTTTTAAGCATGATATCTCTATGAATAGAATTTTAAAATATAAAATATAATCATTTTTCTAATATATACTACAATTAACAATTTTGATCTCCATTATTGTTGTTTAATATAATGTTTCTATATTTTATATACACATGATAATAAAATTAAGCATAAAAAGAATTATACGTCATTAGTACACTAAAGTAATTATTAGTTTTAAATAATTTTAATATATATGTTAGACATTTAACTTGTTTCATTAAAAAGAACAGGATGATTAGATGACCGCTTCGACATCTTTTTAAACGTACAATTTTATTGCAATATATATGTCCGTTTAGCTGGAACATTATCATCAAGTTTATTTCCGAGTGGAATTATAAAATATATACATTGTAATTATATGAATCACTTCTGTTTCTTATCAAATATAAAACCAACATGTCGTCAACACAACAATTTGATTAATAAGCTACCAACTAACATCGCTTCTGAAATGTATCTTTCCATTCTAGTCAACGACCTTTAATCCAGCTAAACGGCTAACATACATATATATTTCTCACATCGTTATAGCGATCGTTCATTTTGACGCGAATCTCGTAAAATTTTTGTCATTTTGTTTTCGATTGCTTCATTCTATTTCGAAAGAGTTTACAGCTTCGAAGGTTTGACTAAAGAACTATGGAATTCAGGGAAAAGCTAGATAAAGACGAACAGACGATAACGGAGACATCGTCGGACCTCGATAACGCAGAAAAACAGGAACGTGTGCGATGCGCACGCACCCATCGCAACCACTATACGTGCATGCCATTAGAGGGGTTGTACGAGGGGTGAAAACGGAAGCTCGGTTAGATAGGAAGGGTGCAGTCGCCTCAGACGTCTGCTCGATCCTATTCTCGTGTCGAACCTTCCCTTTAAGATTTCCGTTTATTCTCGTTTCTACCTCCAATTCTTCCCCTTTCAACAATCTCCTGTGATGGCTTTGGACGCGAACGAGAAGAGTTATATTCTGGACGCGAGAAGCAATTACGAAGATGTAAGTAAAATTGCAATTCCAGTAGTTGTAAATTGTTGTTATTCTTTCATCTTTTTAAGAATATGGTAGCATAATAATGTGTGACAAAAATTGTTTTCCCTGGGCTAATTGTCAATACACGACTTAGAACGAAAGAGAAAAACAGAAGAGCAACTCGATTTCAGAAAACGTAGTCCTTCGCGTAATCCGCGTTTGTTTGAAGTGACTCGCGCGGGGAGCTTCGGATTTGTAGCTGTTGCTTGGTGGTTTTATGCAATCAGATCGTATAATCTCTGTCCTTTCAGCTGAGATTCATTACATCGTAAAACTGATTGAAGGATGATCACGATGGTAAATGTGTGAACGATAGCAGGGTCTTGTGGCAATAGATTGAAAGTCGGGAATGGATATTTGCCTTAATAATAAAATCGTAAAATGTTTCAACATCTTCAGGTATCGAAGCATGTAATTAAAAATTTTGACATTTAGCTTGAATTTCAACAAAGTTTTATGAACTTCGTTTCGTTTAGAAGTCGGTGAAATTGAGTTGAACGAAAATCTGAGATTGAAATGAACTTTTGCTAGTAACGAAAATAGAAAAAAGATAATTTTGTTAATTTTTTGGCAAATTTATTCTTCAAAACTGCTATTATTTAAAGGAAAAAGAAGATATAAGTATCTTTTGATTCCAAGATATTTGCAGTACTACGGTGACAAAGAAGAAAAATCTATAACTCATCGGATATGTACATATACATCTACGCATTCTCTTTCTACGTATTTCTTCGACTGTCTACTTACGCTATGTTGAAATAATTTTCTTTACGTATAAACTATTACTTCTTGGTATTCTATTTCCAATTATTCAGTAGCGATATTTCCGGAATGCTTTGTGTTAGTATCCTATTTGTAAGGAAAACTAAGTAATTTAAAATGTACGGATAAAGGATCATAAAAAATTAAATGTCCATATATCAAGTTATAAACGAATTAACGCGTAAAAATCAATTTCTCTTTTTGGCTGTATTTATATGATATTTCTTAAAACAATAATTAATATAATATATCTATATATCCTGGGTTATAAAACGACTTACTATATATATTTGGTACTAATTTATTTGCTTCATAAGTATGTAATTATATAATTATAATTCATAAAGTTATAATAATTTCAATAAAGCGTTCAATTTATAGGTATCTTATTACTTTCAATCTTATCAGAAAAGTCTACGACTTCTCAAATGTTATTAGTAGATTTAGGAATATGTTTTAAGGGTGGGGCATATAGATGGAAAAAAGTTAATATTTCTATCACTTGTAACACTTATGAGCAATAGCGTTCAAAACGATGTTGTAGTATCGGTATTAAATATGGCATAATATATTTTATTACAATTTATTTATTATAATATATTTATTACAATTATTTATTATTTATGCATTTTTCATTTGATTAAATGCTAATGAATTTATTCAATTACAGCGATATTGTAAATTAAATCTGTTATTTAATTTCGTTGTTAATTCAACTCCACAATAAATTTGCAATATTGCGATTTAATATGCATTTAGTATCGAAATCTGTTATTTCGTCGAAAGTTTTATTTCAATTGTCTGTTCGATGAGAATGTGGCACTTCGTTTATTAATTTATGGTAAAATATTTTATACGCATATTATTTGTCAACCAGTATTTAATTAATGATTTCACAAAAGCAACGTGGTTGAATGAAAATGAAGTACCTTTAGTATTTTCAAGGTGAAGAAAGACATTTTCCTCGTAAGAATATCATACAAAAAAATGTAATTAAAATGTAATTTTGTTCATTTGGTGATTTTACCGTGATTAGTATTCAGACGTCAACTTTGCTATTAATATTGACTTTAAATAGGGTGGCAGTCTTGGTTCAGAGGAATCTTACGATGACATGAGGCAACTTGTCGGGGTAAGAAATGTTGGTTAATTAGAATTTATGTTCAATCAAGATTAGTTTATGTCAGAGTTAAATAATGCATGAATTTTGCGTAAATTAATTTATCTTGCTATCGATTACCGTTTTATTTTCTCTTTTCTTTTTTTTCTTTTTTATGGACATACAGGTTAATATTTTTCGTATAGATGAAATGAAAAAATAGATATTACACAAAATGGAAAGTAAAGAATTTCGTTAGATGTAATAATCATTAATTTAAATATCATTAATATATTATAATACAGTAGTATGGAAATGTATAAGATTAAACGTTTTGACTGAATAGGTACTAGTAGATAAAAGCTTGAACGTCGCACAAATTTGTGTTATATAAGAATTTTTTATGAGCATTGTTTTTGTTAGATTGAATTATTATAGATTTCTGTGTTTAATGTTAACGCATATAAGTAGTTTTTAACTCTGATATAAAATTTTCTAAGTTATTTTTTGCATGTTTTTCAAGTGACTACTTTGATATTCTTTTCTCTTTTTCCTTTTTTAATTTACTTTCATTTTTTTATCGATATAAATGAAATGTGATTTTATAGGAAAAGAAGGAAGAATCAGGGAAATTCAGTAGCCTGCCCCTGGCCAGTTTTAATTTCATCAATTCCATTATCGGCAGTGGTGTTATTGGTAATTCGACCAATCATGTTATTGGTGATTGATAGAAAAAAAAATCCTTAAACACCGAATTGAGAAACGATATATGATATACAATTTATTTCTTTAATACACGAATATTTTATTCATACAATGCACTTATCCAATAAACCTTTATGACCATAATTGAATACAATATAAACATATGTATATGCTTCATTTTATTATTATATATGTAATTAATTTATATAGCTAAAAGTGGTCGTTGATAAATATTAAGTACTTGACACTTTTAATTATCGATTTTTCCATATGAAATTTTAATGATCTCTTCATTCTTTTTCCGATATCACACTTCCAGTTTTTCAAATATAATTTTTTAAGATATCTTCATAAATAGATTAGAACCTTGGCCTTGTTTAAATTTAGGGATTCGTGTCAATTTTATTTTTTCAAGAGGATATGTTGGCATCACGCCTGTTTTTTTTTCTGATCATTTCGTATGAAAATGATTCATCAAGGATTTAACTATTTGCGTATTTATCGCGTTCATTCAGTTAAAATATTACGAAATCATGAAATTTTGAACCTGTAACGAAGGTGATTTATCAATAAAATTATTACGTACACATTATCCATTCGCAAATAATATTAATATCAGTAAAAATAATTATTTTTCTATTTTGCGAAATTTACACTGCAAAATCAACGCTATGACAACCATGAATAATATTAGTTATTAATTTTAACAACAAAGTAAGGATTATTTCGGTGTTTAAGGAACAACAATTATTTTGAAACGTTCAGAAGAACGACGAGACATTAATTAATACTTTTCAGGTATACCCTATGCTCTTCATCAGGCTGGATTCGGTCTTGGGATAGTATTACTAATACTGGTGGCAGGCCTTACTGATTACTCTTTAATTTTAATGGTTAGGAGTGGCAACATCTGTGGTGAAATGAGCTACCAGGGTTTAATGAGAGCCAGTTTTGGTCGTACGGGATTTTATATTCTTACAACTCTACAGTTCATTTATCCGTTCATAGGTATATGCATATTTTATAAACTCAGGTTACTCGTAACGAAAGGTTAAAGTTAACGATTACAAAAGGTAAAATTAGAATTTCTCCGAACCTTTCCATTAATTAAAATGATCTACTACTACGTATTAAATCCACCTGACAGCATATTTTACGTTATATGTACGTTACTGTTCAAAAGTAAACGAGAAACGTTTAAAAAAAATTTTTTTTGTTAATAAACGAATTTTTTATAACTGAATCTCTGTATACCGAAAGAAAAATTAGGGAACTAGTTAATGTTCATAATCGTTTTATTACGGAGAAATTTTCACTGTGTTCCATTAATTTCATAATAATATGATCGAAATTGCTGTCGATTAATTTATTATTAATCTGTTATATGAATTTTAATATCATGTGGGTATTGTTATTGAAAATTCATATAAGAAGAAGTTTTAAGTAAAAGAGAAAAAAAGAAATCTCGATAAAATCTCTAAAGTGGCTATTTGAATCGAAACAATATATTGGAAAATACTCCCTTTTCGCGTTTTACTGAAACTGGTTTGGTGAATTTCAAGTGCAACCCCTCTTGTGTTCAAGAGTCGCCATTCATGCCGTAACTTATTTCTCTTTCCGTTTTCAGCGATGGTCTCTTATAATGTGGTCGTCGGCGACACGGTGACGAAAGTGCTAATAAGGGTAACAGGGATAAGTGAGACAAACATTTTTGCTCATCGTCAAGTGGTCGTTTTCTTCGCAACGCTTTACATCACTATACCACTGTGTCTTTATAGAAACGTGGCTCGTCTAGCTAAGATCTCTTTCCTTTCATTGGTCTGCGTTGGTTTCATACTTTTGGCGATCTTAATACGGATGAGTACGATGTCAGCAATTGTGTGAGTGATCTACCAAATGTTCTTCTTTCAAGCTTTGCATTTACATTTCTCTTGCGATATTTTCTTTTTCCTTTTGATATTCGATTTTTTCATCCTTTTCGATATTATATTTATATTACCACACAATATGGTATTTCTGTCTTTCTATCTTTTGTCATAATTTTCATCTTATAACTGCATTAAAAACTCCTTAATTACGAGGAAATTATACGTGAAATCGTTTAAATTTTCAGGCCAAGCCAAGAAGATAGTTGGCGATTCGCGAATTTTCCCGGCATAATTCCATCCGTTGGAATTATGGCATTCGCCTTTATGTGCCACCATAATACATTCCTCATCTACGAATCTATAGAAAGAGCTACTCAACAAAAATGGGACGTCGTCACTCACTGGTCACTCTTCACATCCTTCTTAATCGCAACAGCCTTTGGAATCATTGGCTACGCCACGTTTACCGCATACGTTCAAGGTGATCTTATGGAAAATTATTGCTGGGACGATGATCTGATGAACTTTGCGAGAGTCATGTTCAGCGGGACTATTCTTCTAACCTTTCCCATCGAATGCTTCGTCACAAGGGAGGTGAGATATTTATATATCTTTATAATATCGGTTTTTTACTCAGTTTCGCTACTGCAGAGATTTCTCGTAATTCCTCTTATAATTGGTCTTCTTTCTTTTAATATCGAAATCATACTGAAATTTTTCTCACTTAATAATTTGTGTTTGTTGTGAAAATTAATATTTAATAGTAAGATAATTGTATTTTGTAGTTGAGCGAGATACGAGAAATTTTATTCTTGATATCAAAAGATTGTTTTTCATCGAAACAATTGAATTTTGTTTGTTTAAAATTTTCAAAAGATTTTTAAACAAACAATCGAATTTTGTCCCTTTAAATTTTCAACGAAATAAAAGTGATGAACACGAAAATTACTGTGAACGAGAGTGGTAGGGATGCATGGAAGATGGGATAATATTGGAACGTCCTGAATAATAGAAAGTGAATTGTGGAAAGGAAATGGAGAAACACGAATGAAGGAACTGGGTAAATTGAAACGCACGCCGAGTATAATAGACAAAGCGAAGTATACTGGAGATAAGTTGCTGATAACATGATGATGCTGATACAACCATAAAATTCATTGTATCGCTAATACTATATAATTAAAAATTAAGAAAAAGACAACCTTTTATTCGAAATTTTTATATTTCAGTTCAATGTTTAAATCTAAAGAGAAATTATTTACTAAACATATTTTATTAATTTATGCTAGAAGTAACTAATATATTCGGGTTTTCACTAAAGGCTAGCTTATGTAACCGTTAATAGCTTCTTGCAAGAATAAAAAAAATCAATGATAACCCTTTCCCCCGAAGCGTTCATCTCGTAGAAGAAGTCACATAATCGAGTTTAATGTTAAAGTTACACTCCCAAGTTTCTTCCATAAACGACATAAAATTCACAATTTAATCATGTTTATAACGAAAAATGTTTCATAACGAATTTAAATGACAAACTTTAGACTTTTTCGTCGTTCAACATTTTTTAACTCCTAGTGAAACTTTTAATAAAACATTTACAACTCAGTTTAATCTCGGACGCCATTTTTCATTCTACAATTGAACTTCAAATTTTTATATGAAACTTTATTTGAAAATTTGTTTGAGAAATGAAATTGATTTTAGGTAATAATGACAGCGATCAAAGGAACCGACGAGCTTGAGGACCATACCGCGTACATTCCCAATTCCGACCGGAAGTACTTGATAATCACTCTATCGATAGTCGTGGTCGCTTACCTGATCTCGATGTCCACGGATTGCCTTGGAGTGGTCCTCGAATTGAATGGCATCCTCGCTGCTGTACCGTTAGCTTACGTTCTTCCTGCTTTGTGCTACCTCAAACTCGAAGATGGACCAATTCTTTCATCAAAGAAGCTTCCAGCGTTAGGATTGATGTCTGCTGGAGTGTTCGCCGCGGTCTCCGGCTTCCTGTTACTGATCCTCAACAGGGATACTTCCAGCTCCTGCGTGCATGGAAAGGTAATGCCGTATTGTATCGATGTCTCGAATAGTACGAGTTTCAATTCGAGCATCCCAAGTATTAGTCCGATGTAACTCGAGGATTTTTGAATTGGTCGAGGAACTTTCAGACGTTTTTGTGCAAAAGAGTTATAACTAATGAAAGCTGTATAGCGAGGTCATAAAATTATATAGCGTGTTAAATGCGTGTTAAATATATAGCGTTTTGTATGTTTCGAGAATAGAAATAGCAACTTGAAATACAAAATAGGAGATAAGAAGCTTCGACTTCATCGAGAATTGTACGATATTCAAATTTGAATTGTCTCTTTCCTTGCAGTATATTTGATGAAATTTCGTATAGCACGCGATTTGAAATACAGGTTCTAGAAGTATATAATTTCCTATTTTTCACTCGTTTTATATGTATTATAAGAAAATTTTCGGCATCGACTTGGAGGTGACTTTTTCAGTCTAAGATTCGAATTGAGAATCAATAGGTGTCGATGCTTCGATGTTTTAATTTACGACCACGCTATATCGTTTTCATTAATTATACCTTTATATATTCGAAATTGAAATCCGAAGATCGCGAAGGGAAATCTTGCTTATAGAAACGTTTCGACATTTTTTCTTATTCTTTCTTTAAGTGTTTATTTTCTGTGATTGAAATAGGGTAACTTAGATTACCGAAGGAAAGTGTTCAGCGTTAAAGCAGCGATAGTTGCTTGATTGTTCTAGAAACTGGGAAATGGGGGGTAATTGTAAGATTACGAGTTTAGTTGAATCGAGAAACGAAAATCAAAAAGCTTTTTCTTCCACTTCTGACAGTATGTATATCGTAGATAATATAATAATGAAAACACCGAGACGAAGTTAAGATGAAATAAATTATGCTGAACAAGTAAGAACACGTTGAGATGAAAGTTTAAATATGTTATAACAATACGATGTACCTTGGAGATTGAATCTATTTGTTAAATTTGTCAGCACTTTATCTTGTTGAAGGCGTGAATTTAAATATTTTTAAAACCAAAGACTATAGACAATATTGTAATATACGACTTGGGTTGTGTAAATTTCTTTCGGTGTTAAGATATATTTCATATATTTCGGGGAGATGAATAGTAATCGTTGCTACTAGTTTTTCCACTAATTATAATATTTTGTGATAATTTTTAAATAAAATATTAATCTTTTAATTACGTAGAATTTTACGTGTTTGGGTTACGTGTTATGATTCTTTTACGGCCTAATATAATTTTGAGGTATATTATCTTTTGTCAAATTAGTATTAATATCTAGTTTCTTGCTTCGCTGATATGTAGTGTAATTAAAAAGTTTGGAATTTTATTGGAATTTTTAGATGATAAAAACGTTTCGTTTATAATTATTAGATTTCTATAATTTATAAAATATTAAAAAAATTATTTAAATATTATTAGTTGGAATTTACGTGTACCTGGTCGAGAAAACTTGTATTAAATACGTACAACTGAGGCGTGAAATAAGTAGTTTTACAAATGGCAGTGCGAAACTTAATTGTAATCAAGAATTGAACAATGATAAATTATTTACTTGAATCGCAATCGTTCCGTTTCAAACATGCAAGACAATTGTATTGAAACCAAGGATATACTGTTGGTAAATTAATTGCAAATGCTATATTTAATTACATACGATGAAACATGCTATTTAGCAATGACAGTGTAAGCTGTTTCGACATAATAGATTTTCTACTTAAATTTAAAAGCATATAGTATTTATTGATAAATATAGCTGCCAATAAATTACTATTCATAGAACCACGAAACAACTTTCGATTAATTAATTTCTCTAAAATGAGAGACACTGATAAAATCTATTTTGCTGAGATGAAAATTAAAGAAATTTAAAGAAAAAAATAGAGAAATAAAAAAAAACGGAGATAGAGAAAATATGATGTTGAATGGATTCAGTGAAATGGAAAATACTGAATAGGAAATGAAAATTCTATTCTTCCTTTTCGATGATAAATTAATATATAAATAATGGAACTAGCCGTGTAATATTGAAAAAAAATATTATTTCTATTAAATATTAACTTAATATAACCAAATATATTGTTTGTCGATAAGAATAATACTCATTATGATTAAATAATAAATAATATTAAGCTGTTGCAACACTATTTTTCGAATCTTTATCATAGGGGCATATTATAAAACGAAGGGTAGCAATCAAGATTTTGTATTAAAAAAAAAAATATAATAACAATACGATAAATGGCTTCTTATTTGGTGTTACATTAAGAATATCTTGTAAAAGAATTAATGTAATTACAGATTATTTGGTGGTTAAGCATATTTTGTTGTACAGTTTATCTATTACTTTAAGTTTACTTTACGATATTTATTGTATCGTTAACATTTGTAAATTTACAAGTGTGTTTATGAGAACATTTTGTTTTTCTTTTTCTTTCCTTTTTTTTTTTAATACGAAATCAAACCATTTGCTTTCTGAAAGGGTCTAGGTATAATAGAATAAATATATAGGATATTTTATTGGATTAATGCAATTAAAAAGTAGATATTTCAAAATTTAAAACAAGATAACATTTCAGAGCCCTTTTTTAGAAAATATGAATGCTTTTTTATCAGAATTTCTTATTTTTTCACATTTTGATTATATTTTATTCGTTTTCTCATTTAAGCCATATTTTCAGTTACAAATGAAATCATAAAACTGTAAAATGATGTTATAAAAAATAAAGTTAATTTATTTGTTAAAATTTATAACCAGTTATCTTGTTTTAGAGAAATATATTATATTTTCAGTTGCATTATATCCTAAGAAGTGCAACGTATTAGGCCTAATAAGTATTAATTAATATAAATGAAAGATAAACTCGTAGAGAAAGGTATAAAACAATCAGAGACCACGATAACGAAAGTATTTAATGAAAACCGATAAGAAAATTAATTATTTAAATTATACTCCAGTTGAAGTGTTTGCGATATTATAAAAAGTTCGTGCAAAATTTACCGGGTGTCCGTAAATTTGTATATAACATGTATAGGTGTATATCTATGTGTATTTACCTTTCTGTCTATCTATATAAATCATATATGTAACAAAGTATTATAGTATAAACGAAGGTATTATATCTTAAAATATTGTTAGTGTTAGTGTTATTTATTATATCATTTAAATCATAAAACACGTACATCTTCGAAAAGAATAAAATATTTCTGTCTTTGCAAAATCTTATTTTCGTTCTCTTTTCGGCATCTTTTTTTCTACGGTAAGAAACTTTTACAAGATGTAATGCTTTCATTTATACTAATATACTAGATCATGTATTTTGAAAACGAGCTAGTACTAAAGACGATTTTATCGATCGTAATTCTACACGAACTTTTTACATTACTCTAATAGATAGAATTGTTCATAAAACGAGGTTCTCAATTTTTATTAATACTTCATATATATGTGGGTACCAGGGAGAGTGTGTAAGATGTTAAAAAAACCATGAACATTCCAAAGATCTAGAGTTTCAAGCATTTAAAGGGTTTATATAATATTTAAAAATTCTCTAAACTTAAGAAATTTCTGAAAAATCTTTTAATAGGTAAAACTCGCCAAAATCTATAATCACTACATATTTGCCAAAATTCATAAAGTAAGAATGACATTTAATAAAATTCTTGAGATTCTTTTTATCTATAAGAAAATGGTAATAATTTCAACAATTAACTTTTACTGTATAAAAATTTCGTACTATAATATTTTTGTGTATCTCTGGATTTTTTATTATCGACCTTTTGTCAAAGTTGAATACTTCCATCTTTAAATAGTTTCTCAACTTGAAAAAAAAAGAAATTATTAATATATTGGTGAAATAGAATACTAAAACTGAAAGCACTGTAATTAACAATGTAATACTTATTAGGTAGTGAATTCACAAATAAAGAAGAAGCTAATGCACGAGAAGTTAAAATATTTTCTACGGACACTCGGTATTTTTTTTATATAATCAAAAGAGTATAAGATTAGGAATTGAAAAATATGTGCAACATGAAATAACAAAAACAAAAAAAGAAAAAAAAAGGCAGAAAGCAGTCATTATTGACAATCGCGCATTGCAGACCAACAACTATAAAAGAGAAAGACGTAAAGCAAGAAACGATTATTGGAATTCACCAAATGAAATCCATAGAAAACGTATTGAAAAAATTTCATAGAAAATAAACATTTTTGAAAAAATAAAACAGGTTCCTAATTCTTTTAATAATCGCAGTCTTTTGTTTATAGTCGTGATCATATTTTTCTATGATTGCTTCATTTTATTCGTACGAAAATGAATAAACAAATTTTTACAAGCGCCATCTATTTCTTAATCACTTGTTTGTACAGCTATAAAAATAAATCTAACTAACAATCAAAATAATCTATTGAAAAAAATTTGTCTATTTTAAGTAGTATTGAGTAAAATTTTAATCGATTAACAATTATTCCATCACCATTACTAAGTTTCACACATATTCTTTTATAAGATTACAACTTATCCTTTCCAGGAAATTCACTTTTCTAACGTATGAATATTTTTAGTATAAAAAATGCACAAATTAAATATCACCGAATCAATTGTATATAGCCGTTATTCTTTCTTCTGATATAAGGATATAGTGCAATAATCGATTGTGATCTAACCCGTTAGATATAGAGTATTTCTTCAGATGTATATTCTTCCTTGGCGGAACTGCGGAACGACCTTTCAAAATACAGATGATTTATTTTTTAAAATAACAAATTGAGATTTATTACTGTACACACGACTATAATATGGATATATTGCAATCTAACGGGTTACGAATGATGTTAATAACATACCTAAGATTGTTCTATTATTCGTTGCGAACTGTTTATCGTTGAGCAAATGGAAACTTCCGTCGAAACCAGAATGAGTAATTAGTGATATACGCGATGCTGGAAAATTGAGTAAACAATTGATTAGTAATTTAAAATTTTCAAACACTATCTGCTTTAAAATGAAATCGTATTTGTATACAATTTAAAGCATATACATAACATTATAGAAATATAGAAAGACAGATCAATTTCATTTTCAAAATTATTTAATCAAAGTGAACAGACATGATATATGTATTAAATGGAAGTTCCTTTTAAATAATGTTGTTTAATGTAATATTATTATGATTTAAAAGGTTAGTTTTGCTTAAGGTTTCTAACTCAATATAATTTATGAATGATATGTAATTTTATAAAAAACATCTGTTTTTACATTTGCTGATGTATTTAAATTAAATATATTTAAAACGCGTATAATGTTAAAATAAGATACGTGTATAATTAATTTTAATTAACAAGAATAATTACCTTTTAAATGTGATTCCTTTTTCTCGCGAAGCATATATTATAAAATACGTTTCACAATTCAATAAGAATAATTTTACGTAAATGACTAATTTTTGGCATAAATATATGTTAATCTTAATTTTGTAACTATAAAGGAACACAATATTAGAAAGTATGAAAAAGAAAAGATGTGGCTACTAATTTAAGCTTTGCTCCTGTCAAAGGTGCATTACAATTGTCGCCAGAAAATTTATGAATAAATGCAACTATATTTACTCTACGTGTATAGACAGTGTATTTGTATGTTTCTTTGAAACAAGTCTATACTTAAAATGCTCTATTGTAACATTAATTGATTTTGAAAAATAAATTGGAACAATAAAAAGACGAAAAGCGTGTTTAAGATCAAAATGAAATATTTTCCACCTTTCCTTTTTTAATGTAAACTTTTGTATTTACTTTATACATTTTTTTCTGTTCCATTACTTCACTTTTAAAAAACTGTATCTTACAATAAAGGAAAACTTTTAATATCTTTTCATATGCTGTTAAAACTACGCATGAGCATGTTATCGCGACATCTAAACTGACATTTAAAATACAATCTGCATATGTATTCCTCTATATCTTTTTTTAATAAATATAAATGAGCATAATATTATGCCTGTTTGTATAATATATACAATAATACAACAGTTCACTGAATAATATTGAATAAAATGTACTTGTGACGTTGATTTTTGAATGGGGAAAGAATGATATATAAATTTTTCATACAGAATATAAGTAGAGGTTAAGAAGGAAAAAGAATAAAACACTGCGAAACAAGTAACACAATGAGTTATTATTGAAATAATAAAATACAAAACAATGAATAATGAAACCGTTTTAATAATTAATCCAGTGATTTATATTTTTTTTATTTCTCAAAATATGGTATTAAAATCACTTTGTTAGAAACTGAGTACATTGATTTTATTTTTAGTAATATTCGTTCGTATTTTGAAACATTTTGAAGTTTGAGGTAATCTGTAATGAATTATTTATAACGCTATATAATGTTATACTATATTTTTATATGAATTATGTTCTTTCATCATATTTTTTATGCAAATATTGATTTTATGACGTTCTTTTAAATTTCAATTATTAATCAACTATTCCAATCTTACATAATATTTCTTATTAAATTTGAGCAGCTATTAATTACAAATACATTGAACAACAAAAATGTTAAAAACATTCTTGATTTCTTAGGAGGGGAGTTCGAGTCGTAGCTTGATTTCCAAATGCATTAAAATGGAAGTTTCGAAAAACGCGCAGTTAGTTGATACACGTGAGAAAATTTATGGAGATGAATGCCGAATCTGTTTAAAAAGAGCTGCTGAAATTTGTGAACTTTTTAGAAATGGGGACGCTATTCCTCGTAAACTTATGGCCGTTGCTTCTGTACAGGTTAGTTTGTAACTCCTTTTACGATAATAACATACTAAATTATAATTTTTTTGAATATTATTTTTTCTTTTTCTGTATGTTTTTAACGTTATTATTGTATACTATTTGTAGCTTTTAAAAAAATTGTTGGAATCGATGTCATCTGTATTAAATATAAATAATTGAAGTCAATACTACTTAAAAACAAATTTGATATTCTAAAAATTGCAAAGCAATTAGAATAATATTATGTTTTCAATAAATTTGATATTCCGAACTTTTATTTCTTCAATTGTTTTGTTATCTAATTGTTTATGTATTAATACAAAAGTTTATTATTATAATTGCAATAGTGTTTATTTTTATTTATTATTTTTATAAACGCAAATATTGTTAGTTAAAATTTGTATAAGTTTATAAGTTGTATTACATGTGCTTACTAATAATATAAAAATATTATTTATGGCTTTGTAAATTACATGTTGGTAGATTTTAGTTATTAAGATTGAAGCAGTATATGGATGTTGTTTTAGATTGAAGAAGGAGATGGTTTACCACCAATAATTTGTTTGCCTTGTAATCAACGTTTGGATGCATCCTATGACTTCAAATGTCAAATACAAAATTCAGATGAAAAACTGCGTCAGATTTTGAAGCTAAAATCCTCTTCCAATGATTCTGTTACCAGCGCCAGTATAGTTACAGCAATAATTGCTGATGTAATATCTAGTGTAATATCGTCTGAGAAAGAAAATATAGAAAAGCAGGAAGTTTGTTCTACAAATTTCTGTCCTGATAATTTTTGTTTCACGAAAGATGATTCTTCCTTTTGTCTTAATTCAGAGAAGAACTTGTTTTGTTATGAAAAAGACTCACAAAGTCAATTAAGTGACACAGAACAAAGAAAAAGCTTAGAAAATGTAAATGTTTATAAAAGTTTATTAGAGGATGATTCTGTAAGACAAATAAGTTCAATAAAACAAGAGTTTTCTTTGTTGGTTGATCATGTGGTACAAAGTAAAGATGCTTCATTAAAAGAAGAAATAAGTAATGAAGAAAATCAACAGGTATTAGAAGAAACATCAAAGACAGGTGGTATTCAAGATGATGAAGAAAAACCATTAATTTCACGCACAACTAGACTACGGTGTACACAGTGTATTAAGTCTTTTCGTACAAAAGTGGCCTTGCAGAGACATGCCATTGTACATAAACGTAAAACTAAATTGCGTTATGTTTGTTATGTTTGTGATAAACAATATTCTACTCTTGCAAAAGTGAAAAATCATGTTGCAATTTGTCATGAAGCTCATGATAGAAAAGAAAATATTCAAGACAAGAGAATTAATTATGAGCAAGGCAAAGGAATTGCAAATGTACAAGATAAAAGAATTAGTAATATCCAAGTAAGTATTTAAACTTGATTTTAAATAAATTTTGCTTCACTGAAATGAATATATAATTTTATCTTTAATGATAATAAGTTAACATTGACATCATTCTTTGGTTTAACCAAAGAAGGTATCTCTTAATACGTTTCCATTGAAATTATTTTACTATATAATTGAATCATATTTGAGTTATATCTTTATATTTCAGGATAAAAAAATAAAAATTCAAAAAAATGACGACTCTTCTAAAGAACAACGAAAAAGCCTAAAATTTACATGTAAAGTTTGCTCAAAACAATTTACTTACCAAAAATCTTTTATTACACATGCTAAAAGTCATCCAGAGTATAAATTAGAAGAATTAGATGACTCTTCTCAGTGTTCAACAAAAGATAGATCTACAGATACAATTGAAGAAGAAGAAGAAAATGAAGAAGAAGAAGATGAAGAAGATGAGGAGGATGAAAATCTCCCTGCTGAAAGTCTTCAATGTACTCAGTGTGGAAAATTATTTGCAACAAAAAGAAATCTTAAAAGGCATGTTTCCACACATAGTGGATTGAAGTACACATGTGGAACATGTGGTAAAGGATTTTCAAGAGTGGATAAATTAAAAGATCATGAACAATCAAAACATAAGGCTGAATTATTTGAAAACTCTGACCTGGATGATAAAGAAGATATAGACAATATAAATAAAGGAGACTGTTTAGAAGGAAGGAAAAAAGTAAGTTATTGAATAATGTAAAGAGAAAACAGGATATTAAATATCGTAAAAAATTTAATAAATATATATTTTTAATTTTATTAAATTTCAAGCTAAACAATTTTTCTATCTTAATGTAATTTCTTTGAAATTTGAATATTATTTCAGGATCGTCATAATAGACCACACAAATGTGCAATCTGCCCTAAATCGTTTGCACAGGCTCAATCGCTAGCAAATCATATAGAACGTCATAAACGAGTCAAAGAAACTCAAAAAAGGTTCCTTTGTGAAGTCTGTAGCAAATGTTTTGCACAAAGTGGTTCTTTGGTTGCACATATGCGTACTCATACTGGAGTTAAACCATATGTCTGTAATGTGTGTAGTAGAGCTTTTACAAAGAGCACTTATTTACAATTGCATCTGCGTACCCATAGCGGAGAAAAACCTTATATTTGTCAGTATTGTAGCAGAGCCTTCGCACGTGCTAATACATTAGCACGGCATATAACTATGCATACCGGAGAAGCGAAATATCATTGTCAGATTTGTACAAAATCATTTAGAAGACTGACCTCGTTGAATGAACACACTTACACACACACTGGACAGAGACCATATGCGTGCAAAATTTGTACAAAGAGGTATAATAATGCCGGATCACTCTATGCACATAGAAAAAAGTGTAAGGCACAACAACTGTCGAATACTGGATTTTCGGTTTCCGTGGAAAACTCTGTATCGCAACAAGATATAAATGTTCCACAAGTTTTGATTTATTCACAGAGAAAATTAGTAGAAGATGCAACTGTTGGACAAGTTACGCCCATGCCGCAGTATATGATCCCAAATGTACACAATCAGAAAAATTTGGGATCAAATATTATTCAGCCATTTACAGTGGATGATCCAAATGTTTATACGATTAATTCAAAGCAATTTAAGAATCCCTATTATACAATTTATCCAAACATGTAAATTAATAATGTGTCCGGGAGATCGATTAAAGAATGCCTTTTTTAGAGCTATTTATGTGTTCTTCTCTCATATTTTGAAAAACTAGTAAATACAAATATGAAGACAACGATATATTTAAGATAAATATTGAAACAGGTAAGTAAATAAATAAAAGATAAAAATACGCGTAAAAACTGAAATTTTAAGAGATTTTAAAAAAATAATGTTTTTAATAACTTTTTAATTTACACACATTTATTATTGATAGGTTTATATTTTAAGGAAAAGAAGTTTAATATATTATGATTATAAGAAAATAATTTAATTTTTATCGAAATAATATTAATGCATTTAATTATATTTTTACAAACAACTAATTTTCCCGAGTGTAATACTTACAATAGTATAATAATATTGAGATATACCTAATAGTAAGACTTTTATGGATAATATCGTTATTTTATAGTGATAAATACTTTCATGTAATTCACTATTTATATTCCATAATAGTTATCACATATAAGCATATCCAATTATAAAACATTCTTCTTTCTATGAAGAACTTGAATCATCATCGGATATGTATTTCTTTATACCTTGCGGAGTTGCGTCTAGTTTTAAATTTGGCGAACTTCTTGAATAAGGAATTGCTTTTTCACCTGCCGATACATCATCTGTTTTATCTCTTGCCTTTATCATTTGTCTCCATTGAATACCTTTCTTCTTACTTGTCCCCATTGATTTATGTCTTTTTATAAGAAATTTGGCACTTTTGTTTTTTGGCAATGCTGTTTTTGTCGAAGTTGACAAAGGTGTTTCTGGCAGTGTTAAATGAGATATGGTCGTATGATGGCATTGTGATTGACATGTATCTGAATGAGGACTATCATTAGGGTGTATACAGACATTATCGGATGGGTGTACATTTTCGAAGTCATACGTTCCCTCCACTTCCGGAGAATGTTCTGAACTAAAAGCTTCGAACGAGGGTGACTGTATAATTTTTGAGCTATAGTCTTTCCATGGATTTACATTACCAGTATATACAGTAGGTGTATCTATAATATGCCTTGTAAGTTTTGACAAATTAGATGTACTCGCCGAAGGTTGTACAATCACTTTAGGGCTTTTTGTTATTGTAAAAAATGCCTTACGATTTGTATCGATTCGTGGTACTGAATGTTTTCCTAAAGGTGAAAGTTTCTTCACGGTCTCCGTTATCATTTTTCTTCGTTGCTCTGTTTGGTCGATTTGAAATGACGGTTCTTGAATATCAAATTGTAAAATTGTCTCAGAACAAGTTTGATCAGTCGTCGTAGGTGTTTCACAGTCCAGGTTGATCTGGCTAAAACAAACGGGTCTAACTTAATAAAACTTCATTTTGTAAATAATAAATCTAATAAAGTTTCTAAGTATTTGAATTATTTATTCGATAGCTTTATTTTTTTTAAAGATCGTTTTTGTTTTATATTTTAGGCTATATATATTTTTTATCTTTATAATTTATAAGAAAATATCTCAAAAAATATAAAAAAATAAGGAAATATTTATCTAAAGGTATGTGTCAATCTTACCGTCTTTGACATAATGGACTATCATTATTATGTGTAGCCAAACTCAATGTTGATGTGCAATGTGACTGTTTTAAATCCTCTTCGTCCTCTTCTATAACATCTGGTAGAAACATGGTTTGTTTTTCTTCAGGAACTCTAAATATTAATACACGAATATCGAATTTTAAATTACTTCCTTGCATATTAATTTACGTACATTAATATGAAGAATAAAGTGATATTTTAAGAATACTAACGTCATATTTGCCACGCTACCGCGATAAGTTTTCTTTTTATAAGCAGCTGCAGCTTCCGTGTATGGTAGAATTAAATTTTCAGCATCATAGTAAATGTCTTTGACCAATGGTGGACATCGATTCATTAGAGTATCTACTCCAAGATATGATACCTAAAGTGCATATAGCAAATGTAAAAATAAAATTATGTAGTTTGAGAACGTATGAGACGATGTGTGCAAAGAAATCTAATTACTTTTGTGTGGCGATCAATTATCCAATTCAATTCAAAATCTTCGTCATCGTCGCCAAAGGGATTAATTAATTGTTCTGCTACCTATTGGAATACAATTATTATTATAATATTGTTTTTTTTCATTCTAGTTAAAAGTTATAGGTACCTTTAACAAACCCATAAAAAAGAAAAATTGTAGGATCGTAAAAACTGGTATGTAAATATCAATCTGTAGTTGGAATTGTTTTTCTTTACCGTCAATGTATTGGCGAGCTATTAAAGCTACGGCAAAAAAACTATATGTTGCTAATGTTACCACTTGTGTGTAAACTAATGGAATTGATATCCAATCATAGCTCCATAAAAGGCCACATTTTGTACGAAATTCATTAAATTCCTGTAATGAATACTGTCTTTCATTCAATATCATTTGACTTTTTAATATAAATTGCATTAAATAAATTATAAATTCTTTCTGTATCATCCGATACAATACCTCCATAATTAGTTTTAATCCCTGAGGATCGGGGATCCTGTGATTTTGGCGCGCTTCCTTTAGAAGATTGATGAACCATGTGCAAGGGATCCAATAAGTGTTGAATTCTGAACTCGGTACTGCCAAAAACAAGTCCAATTCGAGTGATGTCATAAAACCTGCAAACGGTATTTATAATGTTAGTATGATATTAAATTAATGTTATTACTAATATTGAAAATTAATTGTGTTTATAAATTGTTATAATTTTGTAGGGTCTATGCATAACAAAAAATATTATAAGTATATTCGATTAAAAAAAGAATCACCTTCATTAAAATAAGTTTTTAGTCCAAATTCAATAATTATGATTTTTATTTCCGTTCATAAAAATTTTCTGTTATTGGTTTCCGTCGTTTCATCATAGATTTTGCCTTGTTAGTCTTTCTTCACAGTAAGTAAATGTATGTACACTTTTGTAGGAACGCATACTACAGGTTAAAATTAGTATGTTCACGCTAAAAGAAAACTTTACCAGAATCAACGACGTGATCGAGTGTTGGAAATCGTTTTTTCACTGCTGAACTGATCGAACGTAAAACAAGTATCAAGGAAAGATTCAAGTAACGCATCAGACCTCTTCGAAGCATACGACCGTATTCATCATTGCCGGTAACATATAATGCAATTAAATGCATTGTCCTATCAATAATAATTATCATTATTAAACATTTTATTATTTTTTCGATTGTTTATTTTCAGAACTTACTTATCAGGCCAAGGTATCGCTTGATATTGTTGCCACCATCTTTGAGCAACGTAAGACACGTAGAATCCAAGAACAAAACTTAATGGAATTAAATTAATAAAATTATCGCAGTAAATAACGATCTGTTCGAAACTTCTAGAAATAAAACAGTATATACTTAACAATTACTAGCTAAAATATTTTTCTGATCTCAATAGCAACTGATGATGGGATAAATATAATTCATATCTCTTTTGCAGCTTTCTCTATTAATTACAAAAGCTTAATTATCAAAAAAAAAGAACGACAAAAATTGTAATTTAATCCCATCAGAGTTAGTAAAATTCATATTTAGCAAGAATCAAACTGTGAACCTTTTTAGCGTGGAATTAAGTAGGTGACGATAAATAGTGGAAAGTGCGGCAAAAAGGAGTAGAAATAAGAGTAGTTCTCTATAGATTAATTTGTAGAGTGAACCTCTCCACATAAAAAGAAGCCTGGTAAATCCACCCCTGGTTGAGTTTGCGACTTGATATTGATACGAGACCGTCATCTTTCCTTAGTTCAGTATTTGTCAGTTTCGTAACGGAAGTAACTTTGTCGTAACAATAATAATTTCTTTCTTTTCATCGTTACTATAAACTCCACTTTCATAAATCTATCAATGAAAAGTAATTGTTAATGAATATTTGATTGTATTTGCTCAATTATTATTAGATAAGCAAATACCTCAGGCTCTATGGAATAAATTTATGATGGAATTAAAACATCTTCCCGATTTAATGTTACTATTTTAATTGATGAACTTTTCACAATCTTTTTTCGACAGAAGAATTATTAACTTGAAATCCATCGTGGATCTCTGAAAACAGATATGATAAAATTTTCTAAGTTCCAATGAAAATTAGAAAGTTCAAATTTATTTTCTCAACTTTTAATTTACTGAAAATATTTGCCTATTAATATTAATTCGATTATCATAAATGAATAAAGTGGCGACTATGTTCTAGGTTGCAAATTAAATATTGCATAAGGATGTCAGTACGAGAAACAATTGTTACAACGTAAACAGTATGCCATTGTTAATGCGCAAGAATCATGGCCGGGAAGTGTCTATAGTTTTTTGGTCTGTGCACCGTAAATAATACCGAGTAGTTTTGGGATTTGCGCCAGTATGCAGCGACGCCGTTAAATATAACTTCGAACATTGGAATAACTGCCGTCTGAGTAAACATACAATTTATACGAGGTTTCACAGTATGTCACAATTGCAGTCTTAGACTAGGTATGATCTCCTGACAAGTTGCTAGTTCACGGAGATTGTTCTTGGACTAAGTTCATAAATTACCATCGTATTATACACAATTGAAGATTCTATAAATGATTAAAATCAATGAAAGATAGTATACTAACGAGAATAAAAGCATCGAATAATATTTTTTTAAAGAATTTTAACAATTGATATTTTTGAGCTATTTATATTTTTTTCAGCATCTACTTAAATATTATTCTTAATAAATAAAATTCTCTTCAATATCTCTTTCCATGATAAAACTTATCTAAAAAGCTCGTGTGGCTTGGACTACTTTAACTTTTAGATCAATGTCATTTGCTAAACTTCCGGATCTCCACCTCCGCTTTAAAAATCCTTGAAAAGCACTTATAAATAAATAACATGTAAAATTTTTATTTATGATTAACGAATTCATATTACAATTGCATATAATATATAAAAGTTCTTTTTTGTATAATTACTAACGTTAGATCATTATGGAATGATGATTCCATTATGGTAATTTAATAAAAGCCGAAGCTATAGTTTGATTTATGAGTTATGATTTATGAGTTTGTTTTTTTAACTAATCTATTTCAGCTATGAGTCATCGATGCTGTAATCAAAGTATCATTTTGTTTTAGAGTTTCCGTGTTATTCCTAATGACACGTGCGCGTAACGTCATCATTGTCTAACAGATTGTCTGACGGTCGTTTGATGCTCTTCGAGCAGTCTAAAAATATGTTTGAAAGAAGCATGCGACATTGGCCGAACTACGAAACACTTCCGTTCAGATTTTAATGCAATAATATAGATTAAGTCAGTTAAAACTAACTTAAAGCGGTTTATCCTTCTATAAACATCTTTGTGGACAATTGTAAAAGAACATACAATTAATTAGATGCACTAAGATGAAATGCGAGAATATGTACATATATGAAGAGAGAAATACAAAAAAAACACATAGCAGATGAAGTAAACACAAAGAATGTGTAAACAAATTTATAGTGAATCGTAAATATATTAATGAATAACTTTATTACCTTATTGGTATTCATAGTAACACAAAATTCCTATAAACTTTATAAATAATTATTAGTACATAATATATTATGTTTTACTTCTTTCTTGTATTGCTGTAAAGGTATGGAATAATTTTATTTAATATACATATGTTTTTGTATATATTAATAATTTATTGGTTTTTAATTTCGAAATTATATCAGCAAAATAAAATAAAAATAAAAATATTAAAAATTAACGTGTATTTATCAATATAAAATAAAATTAATATCAAATATATCTCACCTCGCATGCTTTTATTTAAATTAATGTAATCTAAACGTTTTGTTAATTAACAAACAGATAAATGTTATATGTTAATGCATGGTTATACTCGAATTTATAAAACAAGTTTCACATTTTAATTAAAATAATTACCACTAAAACTTTAATTTATTTTACCAGCAGTTACTAATTTCATGTATCCATAAGAATTAACTTTAACTTTTCAGTTTACTCACAATACAATATATTTTTAAAAGTAATCATTTATTGTCTCAAATGTGTTATACTTTGCATAAAACGTTTTAAATCCACGCACCTGTAAAAACTGCATTAAAAACTTTCATAAATTTATTTTTACACCTTTATCTTTTCAAGATTAAGTTTTGAATTTTACATATTTAAAGGATAAGCGTAAAATCGTATTGTTTTAATCGTATTGAGTGAATGCTTGTAAGCATTCACCATATTCATGTTACACTGATTTACCGACTGTACATAAGTATTTAAAAGAATATTTAAAAGGGTTAATTCATGGTTTTGACGAATTTTCAACATATTACGCCATCGCAAATAGTAATACACAATTTTATAATTATATTAAATAACACGATTAAATATTATATTATTACTTCGAAAAAAATTTGTATTGTTATGACACCTCCGATATAAACAACATTTGATCAGTTGTAAGATCAGATATGCACCCAAGGCTAGTTAGCCGTAAACTGATTCGCTAAGAAAATCCGCATCGTCATTGCGAATGTTAACATTGAAGGTGGTCAATTCTGATCCGATGGCAGATGCCCAAATCTAAAAGGGGTCGAAAGTCAAGCTCTAGGTATTGTGAATTCGTACCTATATTTGCCATGTTTGTTATAATTCAATCACATTTACCTTTTGTAAGAAAATGTTATCTTTTACCATTCAAGTGTGCAAAATTGTTTCATTAAATATAGATTGTCATTCATAGATTTTATTTATATAAAAATTAATTTTATTTGAAATGGATTATTAATTAATAATATTTAATATACACTGATTGTTGTTCAAATGATGATCGAATAGTGATATAAGGTTGAAATGTATGGAATGATATTCTTTTGATTTATATACAAAAGTATGTAAAAATTATATAACTTTTAATTATAATTAAAATTGGAATAATCAAATTAATGTGATTAATTAATTTTTGACTTATAACAATATCTTAAAATTATGATGAATAGAAACAAACTTAATATTTGTACATTCGTCGAAAATTAAATATTTTTATTACTTCTACGTATTTCCTTTATTACTGATACATAAATGATACAAAAATAAATCAATTAATCATAATCTATCTAATAACGTTTGAACTTCCTATTAATATTAGTTCAAAGATTTTCCAATACGTAGCACTAGTATCGGAAAATGTAAATATTTCGAAATTTGCCGAAAGTGATCTACTCCAATATATGTAGCTACAATTAAAATCTTATTATTTATAATATTAACAATTCCAAGTATAATTAATAAAGCAAAAAGGTATTTAATATATATAAATTTGATGAAAAAATTCTCTGCATGAAACGAAATATAATACTTTGAATACAATGAATTGTATGAATTTCTTATAATATTGATGATTTTAAAACATATAATGATGCATGATGTAAACAAAGTGAAAATTTTATTCACTTAAATAATTAAATATTTCAATTAATCGGTAGACAAATAATTATATCACTATTTATTTACTTTCTTTAGGATGTGTAGAATATAACCTAAATTTACACTTCATTTTTCTAATCGTAGTTATAAAAAATGGATAAATCAATTTTGATGCAAAAGCAGATAAAGGATAATGCAGAAGATTTACAAAAAGAATTTCTTGATATGAAAAATTGGGAAGAGCAAATGAAACATAAAGATGAAGAAATAAGGAAAGAAGGAAGTGATCAGGTATAAATTGTATTTGAATTACTTACAAAAGTATTGAACTTTACAAGGATATTGTTTTGTAGGTGACTTTACCACCAATAAGAAATAAGCATAAAAATAGAATAAAAAATGATTCCACAAAAAAAAATGAAATTGATAATAAACCAAAAAGAATTAAAGCATATGATTATTCCACCTGGGATAAATTTGATGCAGTAAGTTTATTACATTGTAAAAATTGAATTATTTATGTTTTTGAAAAATTTTATCAAATTTAGAAACTCTAATATTATTTATAATGTTTCTTTAAAGGATGAAGCATGTAAAGAAATAGATACAAAAGAACAGTCAGATTCTGAAGGTGAATCTATGTCTAAAGAAGAATTAGAAAAAGCACACAAAGAAGCGACGAAACATAGAAATGAAGGCAATATTTTTGTGCAGCAACAGAAATGGGTTAAAGCAGTTGGCTGCTATAATGAAGCTATAAAACTATTTCCATTTGATGCAGTATTTTATGCCAATCGTGCGCTCTGTCAGTTGAAATTAGACAAGTATATATACATCTCAATTATATCTACATATTAAATTAAATACTATGAGATTGTATTAAAATACTATATTTTTGCAGTTTATATTCTGCTGAATCCGATTGTACTGCTGCAATACAATTAGATGATGTTTATGTAAAAGCTTATTATAGAAGAGCAACAGCCAGAATGAATTTAAAACAATATAAAGAAGCTAAACAAGACATAGAAAAAGTTTTAGAATTAGAACCCTCTAATAAGGGAGCCAAGTTATTACTTAATAAAATTGAAAGCAAGATTATATGTCCAAAGGTAATTGTTGAACAAAACACAAAACTTAATTATTATTATGATAAAACGCAAAACTGAATATTATTTAATGATGGTATTTTATATAGACAAGCAATATAGTGAAGGAACATGCAAAACAATCATTTAAAAAATTATCAATTGAACAAAAAATTGGTGAAAAAATATGGAACAGTACTACATCGAATGTACAAGAAATGGACACTAACAATATTAAAGACATTACACATACAGAAGAAAATATAGATATCAGAAATATTACAAATATTAAAAATAGTACAGAAGTTAAAGAAAATAATGTGACTGATACTGCTGTAGAGAAGAAAAGAGATCCACGTATTCCAGATTGGTTACCAGAGAAAGATGATGTTATTGTAATTGAACCAATTGAAAAACCTCCTCATTTACGCTCAAAGGTAAAATTATATACAAATTACATCAAATTACTGGAAGTCTAAGATATTTGCAATTTATAGCAATCATTGACAAAAATACCTATTCAAGAAGTAGACTTTGATATCAATTATTGTGACTATGTTGATGATAAAACAGAAACAATATGTAGTAATAATGAGCCTATACAAACAGAAGAAACTCATAAAGATAGCAATGTTATGAAAAATGATAGTTCTATTTCTGTTCCTGAATCTTCAAAAGTTATTAATATTATATCTCCAATTCCTAAGACAGCTGTTCAATTTGTAACAAATTGGAAAACAAATAATTCATCAGAATTTAGATATAAATATCTAAAGGTGAGAATGATATTTAAAAATAAGAATTTTTTAGTTGTTGAAATTTTTCATGATTGCATACTAATGATTTAATGAATCAAATTATAGCAATTACCAGAGGACACTTTACCTAAAATATTCCAAGATTCAATGGAATCCGATATCTTTAGTCAAATAATAGAAGTTTTGAGAATAGAGTTCATAAAAAGGAAAGATCCAATATACTATTATTTGAAGGATCTTAGTCAAGTCAAGAGATTTAGAGCACTTATTATGTTTATTAACAGCAGTGATAAAGAAAGTAAGTATTATTATGTATTGTAGCGGTATTTTTATATTATTAATAATATTTTTTTGTAATTGATCTCTTATTAATTTACAGGTTTAAGAGTACTTTTTGAATATTGCAAAACAGTTGAAAACGTGCCTCAAGATAAAATTTTAGTTTTACGAGATAAATATGAAATTTAAAAAGAAATTGGTAAAAGTACTTCAAAGTGATTTAATGACATTAAGTTACATATATTCTGTACAAATGTTCCTATTTGAATAAGTATAAATAAATATATAAAAATGGTTAAAATCATTTCACAATAAATTATATTACATAACATTTCAAATTATATATTTTATCATTTCACATATATACAATTTCTAATTACAAACTTAAAAGAAGAAATACATTTATATTAATTATATTAACAATTATAAAAGAATATTGTAATTTTACAAATTGCAGTAAAATAAAATTTAAGTACGACCATTTAATAAAGTTTGTATCCTTTGGTCATTTTTCATAATTTGTGATTTCGCTTGACATATTTTATCTAATTGCAATTTCACATTGTGATCAATTTCTTTTAATGTATCTTTCATAGGTTCTATTAATTCTTGTGTTTTTCTGGAAGAATAATATGCATTTGATTTACAATCTTAAACGATTTAAATAAATTTACATATTCTTACATTTTTTCTATTTTTAATTCTTCGTTTACTTGTTGATACTGATTTTTCCATTCTATTAGTTCTTTTTGCATAATTTCTACATCTTCCTGTAAATAATATTTATGTTATAGATGTAGTATCATAAAAGATAACAGATGAAATTACCTGAAAATAATCTAGCAATTTTCCAAGCGGATTTGTTGCACGAGTTAAAGTTTGTATCGTGTTTCGTAATTTATCAATTTCCTTTGCTACTATGTCACGCTTTGAACTTGTATCCCATGCCTAATAATAAATTCATATTTAATTTACTAAAGAATTTTGTGTCGTTATAATAATATAAAAATAATAAGTTATAATAGAATTGTACTTACAATATTTGTTTTCTTAGGTATTACATCTACATTATCGTTATTAACTAACTCCTTTTGTGTTTCTAATATTTGAGCAACAAGATGTCCATGTTCTTGTGTTAGTTGATCATCAACTTTATAGTTTCCACTATTTTCTAAAGAATCACTACCACCTCCTCTAGTTTCCATAACTACCATATCTTCAGCATCATCGTCATCTTTAAGATCAGAATTTTCTACAATAACGCTAATATTTCCCATAGGTGTTCTAGAAAACAAATTGATATTAATTTATATTGTCTATAAAATATTTTACATTCAAACAATTTAAAAATTAATCTAACAGTATTTCTTCATTAACTATTAATTCTACTTTTCCTCGTATTCTAGGTGCTGCAGGTCTAGCACTAATTGGTCTTGAAGTTGGTGGACGTAAAGAAGTTCTTGGTCTAGAATTTGATTGTGAAATACTAAAAGAATTTTATCAAGTTAATATTGCATATTACAATCATCAATATAGTAATAATAACTTAAAAATAAAATATTATGTATGTGATACCTAGTGTCATTATTTTCTAATTGAAACTTTTGAGTTTCTGCTATCGATTGATCAGATTTTTCTATGTTTTGTAAAGGAACTTCATTATTTATCATGCCAGTTTCCTTGTACTCAAGTTTGTTTGTGTTTTCATCTATTTTATTATCTTTTATATTTGATTCTGAATTTATAGAGTTAAATGCAATGAGCATTAGATCTTGTGATTCATTACTTTCAGTATGTGTCATATGCTTTAAATTGTTCTCCAATTCTTTTTGCTTTTTACATTCATCTGTTTTTCTATCCAATTGCAAAGGACTTGTTTCAGGGAAAGGTGTAGAGGATGTGTTCTGTTTAGATTTAGCAGATGAAGACCTTCTTCTATGTGCAGATGAAGGAACTTTCTCTTGGGTTGGCTAGAAGATATAAATTCATTTATATTCTACCACCTGTATAATTTAGATGAAAGGTGTATTAATTTACCTCAATTTGTAGATTTTCTGTAACTTCAACATTTTTTTTAGATTCTTGGCTTTCTTCTTTGCGTGTTTCTTTATGTATTGTTGCATTACTTTCATTAAGAACTTTCTTCTTTTGTTCTGTAGATTTTTCCTTCGCTGTTGAAATTTTTCTTTGAAATCTGTCTTTTGATGATACTCTCCTTTCATCTTTTGTTATAGATGACTTACTTCTCAAACTAGATTTGTTTTTTTCTAAATTTTTCTTATATTGTTGAATGACTTCTATACTACTTATCTATTTAATTCAAAAAACATCTTTACTTTATGGGTGTTATTTTCTACCTTACACTTGTAAATATTTTGCTAATATTACCTTCTTATCTAGAGCTTTTCCAATTGCTTGTAATAACTCATTTGTTTTAGTTGGTTCCTGACCTGAGATTATCTTACTGGCTCTTACAGTTAAATTAATGCCAGTAGCCAGTTCTAAAATTATTATACAATATATTTGAATATAAAAAACATTATACTTTTTATAATACAAGGAAAATTATAACTTACTGACGACGTCGATCAATTTTGATAAATAAGAAAGTTTTGACTCTTTATTTTTTATATTTTCTGAGTTTAGTTCTTCCTCTGTATACAAACCGTCTAGAAAACCAGTTTCATTTATGACCTATGATACCATTCATTTATTAGGAATAAAAGCATTGATTATATTCATGTTTTATTTACAACCAGATATGTGAGCAAAAGATACGTTACTGCTGACACAATATCGTGAAGAAATCGAAACGGTGGTTTCCTTAGTAATTTTTCGGTGAGCGGTGGCTTTTTGAAGTATTTTCCAAGTAAATCTTGAGTCTTCTTAATAGTTTCCGGTTTTATATCGTCTGTCATTATTTACAAATAAAATTAATTACAAGTGAAACATATCACCAACTACAATGCATGTTTCTTACAATCTTGGTGAACTTTGTGTAGCATTAAATGGTTGCTTAGCAACCACATATGACTATCATGTATAATTAACAGCTATGGTTGAATAAAACTTCAGCAATATGCAATTATTAAATATCAATATTTTCTATAAATATAATACATAGTGTTTCTAATATTTAACAATTCATATTTTTTATTTTAATGGTACGATACATAAAAAAAAGAAAAAGATTAAATAGTTCTTAGCGAAAAATTGTCTTTGTTTATATTTATAGCAAGTTTACAAACAATTATAATCATAGTAAGTGTGTATTTTTCTATAATAATAACGAAAAGATTATTACGAGTATAGAATAACATTCATTTTAAATGAACAGTAGGGAAAAATGCAAATATAGTAAGTACATGCTATGGTATATACTAATATGGTATAACTTGGTACATTCCTTTCAAATTACTTTTAAAGATATTTATTATTTATTGATGCTTATAACCAAATAAATTTACTCTCTTTCCAAAATTCCAATTATTGACTATCAAAATGCTATTAACATTAAAGGAAATCACGATTTTTAATTCATCATTAATTGAATATTATCAACTCCAAAAATCAAGTAACCAACGTATTTGATATCGTTGCTTTTAGACTCGTATCTCGTTAACTTCTTGTTACCACTAGCAGTTAACAACTCGGTGACGATGCTTCTCGATCGAGCAATAGCAGTCCAAAACCTGAAGGCTCGTGTGTAATCGTATAGCTCGAAGGAAGGCAGATAAATCGGCGGACGTCAAGGCGTTAGCGTTTTATAGTACATTAATTAGTCCGCGATGAAGAGGCGGATAAAAAGTTTTGCAAGGTTGTAAATGCAAAAGGGGAAAAATAGTTCGTAAGGCTTGTGCTCATGGGACGTGATCCGCCATTTTTCTACCTTTTTCTTACTGGAAGCGTCGTCCGCGTGGTATTTTACAAGGTATGCATGCAGCGTGTTCACGTATAACACACTCGGGTCAAACCGTTTATAGCTTTACTAACAAGGAGAGTGCAAGACCTTCGGGTCACCAATTTAGTTGAAACATTGCAGGTTTGTAGATTTCGTCATGCAGTTTAAGAAAATATATCATTATAGTCGCAATTATTCAATAATTGTTGAGATATTTATGATTTAAGTTCTAATACTTCTTTAATTATTGATTTTCTTCCAATAGTTTTTAAACGGCTTAGGAGCGACAGTTGAGTATTCATACGATGGAGGACTGAGGTTCGAGTCCTGTTTATAGCTGCTAGTTTTTTTCAACTTATTTTTTATTTTGTATTCATTTTTCGCCAATGAAAACATTGTAAATAAACAATTGTAAATAAAATTTAATAAAAAAATTTATTTTTTACGTTTTCTTATGCTGGTATATATTTATTACAAAATAATAAGAATATTATGCGAGAAAAACACTTTTCTATAGCAATTTTTTTCTCGCAACGGTCCGTGGTACGGACATCTACTCAGATTCTAATGTCTATATGTCATTATTTTTTATGTCGTTAACAATTAACGTGTATATGTAAAACTTTCAAAGTGAATAAAAAGTACTTTAATATATAACCATGGCAGTTTCATTTTCTTTTTACCACGAACAAAAGCACGCATCTTCATCTGTGACTTCATGTTCAACGAACTATTAAGAGAGTAAAGTAAGAAAACGAAAATATAAATAATCATTAGATAAAGGAAATACAAAACCTAACGCTCATGTAAGTTTTAATTATCAAATTAAACATTGTATAAGCACGTTGCCTATAATTCCAACTTTGCTGTGCAGCTACAAATGTTCATGAATTAATTGCAGTAATTTGGAAATTTATTAATTTTCTACTGCCGAATAAATACAAATTTTACCGCCTGCGATCAGCGCCATCTATGATTTGGGTTCAAAAAGCAAGAAAGTGATAGGAATATAGAATAGGCAAGGAGGTCGTCGACTGCAAGAAAGTGATAGGAATATAGAATAGGCAAGGAGGTCGTCGATGTGCTGGTCACGTGGTAGAAAAGGACAGGGAGGGGATAGAATGGCCCCGGCAGTGAAAAATTATTAATTACTCAATTTCCGTAAACAATTTGTGAACTTTTATAATTTCCTTGCAAAGCTGAAACCTCAGGCTACATTCTTATTTAACTTTCGTAAAGAATTTAACTCTAAATTGTTAGTTATTAATTTTTGTTTGATGGCGTCTATAATTTCGTAACGACGACCATTACGATCTTCCGTGAAAATATTTAATACTAAACGAAACTAGAAGCAAAATGTGATCAAATGTTATATGAGAAGATTCGCAAGGACATTGTCTTTCTAACGAGTGCATAAAGTTTCATAAATTAATTGCGTAAAGGACAGTATTAATGAAAAACCAATGGCGTCTACGACAACAATTCAAACACTGCGCAGAGTAATAATTAATATTAAATTAATTAGGGACAAGTCTATATCGAAAAGTATATTGGAAAGTTCTTGAAGGATCTGTCTTTACGATGCAGCTATAAAAGTTCATAAATTAATCGCAGGAATTGAGTAATTAATTAATTAATTTTGATTTTTATCTGGAACTGTTCCGTTAGTTCCAGTACACAACTGTAGGTGGCGCTGACTGTTCCTTTTTGAATTTTTATTAGGAAATTAATTAATTACTCAATTCCTGCGATTAATTTATGAACTTTTATAATTGCATCGTGAAGGCAGATCTTTCAAGAACTTTCCAATATATTTTTCGATATAAATTTGTCCCTAATTAATTTAATATTAATTATTATTCTGCGTAGTGTTTGAATTGTTGTCGTAGACGCCATTGGTTTTTCATTAATACTGTCCTTTACGCAATTAATTTATGAAACTTTATGCACTCGTTAGAAAGACAATGTCCTTGCGAATCTTCTCATATAACATTTGATCACATTTTGCTTCTAGTTTCGTTTAGTATTAAATATTTTCACGGAAGATCGTAATGGTCGTCGTTACGAAATTATAGACGCCATCAAACAAAAATTAATAACTAACAATTTAGAGTTAAATTCTTTACGAAAGTTAAATAAGAATGTAGCCTGAGGTTTCAGCTTTGCAAGGAAATTATAAAAGTTCACAAATTGTTTACGGAAATTGAGTAATTAATAATTTTTCACTGCCGGGGCCAT
>NW_016909245.1:154217-172441 GCF_001483705.2 Eufriesea mexicana | reverse complement strand
TCTTTCCCTTTCTTTATAACTTCTAATTCTTCTTTTGGTTTTACTTCGTCGTCACATTCCTAATTACTACTATGATTTTCCTTCCTTTTTTTAATTGCAAGTTTAGGTGGTTCAACAGCTGGTTGTGAGCTTAATTTTGAATCAGTTAAATGATGGCGAGCTGACTTGCCTTACCACGAAACTTTTTATTTAATATCACAGTTTCTTCTTCATCTTCCTCTGCTTCTTCACCAAATGATAAAACATTGAAATCTCTGTAACAAAATTTTGCATTGCAAGGAATAATACTACCAGGGCTAAATTCGGCAAACATATATAATTTTATTTTACCACTGCTGTTTTAGTTTTTGAACTGTCCTTTACTTCTTCACTTTTCTGTACTATTATTCTTGATATAATAACAGAAAATGGATTGTTCAATATTATAGATTTTAACAATCTTGGAGGATAAAGTGGTCTATCATTCTACAAGAAAAGGAGGAAATATTATACTTATATCAATTCTTGATATATTTTCATGTAAACATTAAATTTACCTCATCTACAAGTGCTTCTTCAAGTTCAAGCATGTTATGTATAGTTTCTCCAGTAACCTTACAAAAGATTGTATGTTTATTTTGCAATTCCAATGTAGAACCAAGAGTAAAGAAGAATTGGGAACTATTGTCATCTTCTCCAGCATTAGCCATAACAAATAAACCTCATCCACAGGAACGTAATCTTGTACGAAAATCGTTCTAAAACACATATATCCAATAATTATTTTTCAATAAAAAAGCAATTCATTTCACTTTTAAATATAGTCTCACCTTAAATGGTTATCCATATATTCTACCACCTTCTCCTGTACCTGTGGGATCACCACCTTGTATATGAAATATAGGGTCATGGTAATAACCTTCCACGCATAATTGTATAAAATTTCTACATGTCTTTGGAGTTTCTCTTGCCGATAGTTCTAACTCTATATCACCAACAGTTGTTTTCATTGCAACCTAGTTATGACAAATATATTAGCTTTATTAATGTAAAATACTTTTAAAATCAAATTTATTAAAATTTATTATTTATTATTGCAATTCAAATTAGAAATTATTTGATATATTAATATAAAAATTTAGAAAGTTAATATTGTATATCGATTAAATTTTTAATAACAGATATACAATTCATTGAAATATTATTAAATGACACTTATTACTTTACCCTTAGTGGCTGGCTCTTGCATATAAATATTATTCATGTTTGTAAGTCTCCTATAATAAAAAAGATCATTCATCAATAATATTTCATATCAAATCTCTTGTCATCCATAAATCAGTCAACCAAATGGTTCTTATCTCGAATAATCATCAGCAGGTAAGACATACCTTTCACCTCCTTATCACATTGGTTTTATTGGCTCAATAAAGTCCATGATCTGCCACAGCTCCATTATTCTTGCTGCTTTTATATTTTCCAAGTTCCCATAGATATTTCTACACATTTTTGCCTTAATGCAACATTTATACAGTATATTTAAATTATCTTTATCTTTAATAATTATTACCGCTTGTTCACTCTCCATCTCTTCAATGATCCCCATATTTCCATGTCGATGCCACACATTTTTCTCTGTTAACACATAAGCAGCCTCTTTTCTCTTTCTTGATTCCGCATAATATGCATTCCCTCTTCTCACTGCTTTCATTCGAGCCTCTCTCTTTTCTTTATATGCCTCAACCCCATCATTCTGAAATATAACATATTAGTACTATTCAATGACATTTCTCTATGTAAGGGCTTAGATTTAATTTTCTACATTTATCATTTAGCAACATTCAGACTCTATATCCAATTTATCTTTACCTTTCATAACTCATAACAAGTGTTTGTTCTCTGTCTCTTCAATGATCCTCATATTTCCATGTCGATGCCACACATTTTTCTCTGTTGATACATATGCTGCCTATTTTTTGTTTCTTGATTTCGCATAATATATGTTTCCTCTTCTGACTCCTTTTATTTGAACTTAACACATTAGCGATGATCATTGACTTTGACCACTGATATTAATATTCATTTATATAAGGAACACAACATACCTTTCAATCTCACTGTATTCTCCATATCTTGTTATAAAAGGCCATAACCTAAATTAATTGTATTCCTTTTTGTCTGCCTAAACCATCTCCATTTTCCGAATTTTCATTTGATCATCAAAGATTTCTATCTTGTATGTCATATGGTTAACCGACCTAGAATGTAATAGACATATACTTTACATATTTGTATCGCTGCTTTAACTTTTTCTCGCTATAAAATATAATTCTTGACATCTACGCTGATGACATTCCATGAGTCCAATAATCAAGCTCTGCTATCACTAATGAAAGGTGGAAAAACAATGGCTCGTAACCTATGCTATTTAATTATAACTAAAGGTTATGTTAATACAAATACTTACATGATTTTCGTAATGCAGGCACAACTGCATGGACACAACAATGTTTCCGGTGTTTGTTTGCAATTTTTTCTCATTTCCTACGGATTCTCCTGTTCACTTGGAGAAAAATTAATAAATCACTCAATTTCTGTGATTAACTTATGAAATTTTATAATTGCGTTGTGAAGGCGTACCTTTGCATATTTGTCGTCTGCCAGAGAAAGAAATGAATGCTGATTGTCTAATTAAAACCGCTGTTTTAGCTGAATTTATTAAAGAATGTAGAGAACTTTATGATTTGATTTATTAAAATATATTAAAATATATTGAGAGCACATAACCAGAGTTAGTAAACTGACATCAGAGCTATCTATGTTCTCGTTACGGAACTCCAGCTTCGAGTCTAGCATCACAGGTGGCTCTGATGTCAGTTTACTAACTCTGGTTATGTGCTCCGAATATATTATTCAATAAATCAAATCGGTAGTGGAAAATTCACTAATTACTCAATATCTGCGATTAATTTATGAACTTTTATAATTGCATCGTGAAGGCAGATCTTTCAAGAACTTTCCAATATACTTTTCGATATAGATTTGTCCCTAATTAATTTAATATTAATTATTATTCTGCGCAGTGTTTGAATTGTTGTCGTAGACGCCATTGGTTTTTCATTAATACTGTCCTTTACGCAATTAATTTATGAAACTTTATGCACTCGTTAGAAAGACAATGTCCTTGCGAATCTTCTCATATAACATTTGATCACATTTTGCTTCTAGTTTCGTTTAGTATTAAATATTTTCACGGAAGATCGTAATGGTCGTCGTTACGAAATTATAGACGCCATCAAACAGAAATTAATAACTAACAATTTAGAGTTAAATTCTTTACGAAAGTTAAATAAGAATGTAGCCTGAAGTTCCAGCTTTGCAAAAAAATTATAAAAGTTCACAAATTGTTTACGGAAATTGAGTAATTAATAATTTTTCACTGCCGGGGCCATCCTATCCCCTCCCTGTCCTTTTCTACCACGTGACCAGCACATCGACGATCTCCTTGCCTATTCTATATTCCTATCACTTTCTTGCTTTTTGAGCCCAAATCATAGATGGCGCTGATCGAAACTGCCGAATTAAAAACCAAGTGACCAGTTGGGCGGGAGAAACAAAACAATAAAAGTCACAGATGAAGATGCGTGGTTTTGTTCTTGGTAAAAAGAAAATGAAACTGCAATGGTTATATGCTTAGGTACTTTTTATTCACTTTGAAAGTTTCACATATACATATTAATTGTTAACGACATAATAAACAATGCCATATAGACATTAGAATCTAAGTAGATATTTGTATTACTCCGTCGTAACTTTCCCAATCGAAATTCCACTCATCGGTGGCTCATAAACTGGGCCGATGAAATACGTCTATCGGTGAGCTTTGCATCGAATTGTTTATCTAAAAAGGCTACATTAAAAACCATGGAAATTTCACTCCAAGAAAATTGAGTATACAATAAAAAAAATAATTTTTATATTTTCGCCACCATATTAATAATTATGAGTAGATTACAGCTACTCCTTCATATACGGATATATTCTCCTACATTCGTTTTATGCCAAATTTATTTTCTGCCATCTTTAACATAATGTTACATAAAAATTAGGGAAAGCATGAGGATATTCTATTATTCAAAATATAAATACAAAATATAATATCAACGAGTAATAGCCAATAATTTATTAATTTTTTCACATTTATTATAAATTTACATCGTGAACAATTTGTTATTAACAATATTAATTTGTTATTAATAATAAATTTGATAATTTATACGTTTTTTATAAACTATAACTGCATTCGCACTTTCACGCGATAAATTTCCATGATACGTATATGTATGTTAAAATATTTTTATTTCCTCTGTATTTTTAGTTAAAATGAAGTATTACACGGAAAGTAAAAAGCAGTCATTCCCTTTTTAAAAGTTAGGTGGGAGTTTATTTTTTAAAAACTATATTAAAGAGTCATTGGTATTTATGTATCGAATAACGAAACTGTTTCAAACTACAAGTGATTTAAAGAAATTTCTTATAATCAAGCGATTAGTATAAAAACGCAAATGAAAACATATACTTACGTGTTATGCATATAAAAATTGAGGTATACTGGACGAGGATTTTGGTGTCGATTACGCATGACTACAGCCTTGGTGGCGGTAAAATCCGGCTTACCGATATATGAATATTTTACGGTCCTGTCAACATTCGAGATCATCCTAATATCATTTTTCGATGATTTCTTCTCCAAAAAAGCTTACAGAATATGTTACTATGTAGCATATTCGTGATAAAATTTAGATGAAAAATTTTTCGTAAAAGTTCAAGAACATGCGTAGAAAATAGGCTCGGGGGCTTATTTTTAAAGATTGATGACTAATTATAATTATCCAGAAGCACAAATAATTATAATTATGAACATCAATAAATCAGGGATACTCTCATCTAACTTGTAAGACAACATTGAACCTCCTAACGTTCTTATTTTTTATGTAACAGTTCACGTTAGCAAAAAGCCTTGTTTTTTCAGAAACACTCACATTTTTCGGAAACTGAGGATGATAAAGCAATTTCGATTATGGATTCGAGTTCGGGAACGTAAACTTTACAAGAATCATCTAATGGATATAGTAGATTAAAATTGGTATTGAACAGTGTTATTAAATGACGAGTATTTTTATTTATATTATATTTGTATTTTATATTGTTTCACACGTGGAACCTTTTGATTTAGTATGATAAATAAAAGTAAGCATTTTTATGAAGGTTACTAGCCATTTTATTTTATTAGAATACGCCAAAGTTTCTTTGACTAAATTAGAATTAAATATCATACATAATAATATGGCATCGTCCCGCTCGCAAAACGAAATTATACCACACACAAATTACACGACAGAAAAATCTCGTATTCAGAAATCATAAAATTGATTCTGTTGAAAATCATCAAAACTCGTAAAATACCTACATCGATACGTTTTATTGTATTTTATCGTCTCGTTATTACGCATATATCGACGATTTTGTGTTGCTTTGAAGAGATAGATCATCGACAGTGTCGAATGCGGAAGAATGAATAAAAATAATTTAATTATAAATTAGCTTAACAGACTTACGTTAATCCTACGATATTGCAGTCAACAATACATAATCGACGATTCATACTAATGTTACATACAATTTATGCTGTTTTCCGTGTCGGTAGTACAACGACGATCGCTTTAATTTTCGAGATTTTCGGACATCGATAAAGCTGCACTAATCGTATTTTTTTCTTTTTCTTTTCTTTTACAAAGTGGTTCTTTAAGTATTGTACCTTGCTATTCTTCCTTTTTAATAAATTATGTTACATTTTCATTTTGCCCTACGTCGATCTTTGTCGATTTTTATTCGGTGAATGTATTTTAATGATCCCAAGATAAGTGGTTCAAAGTTTAACATACAAATTCTATAGGACAGTAGAGTAGAACGGTAAACTAACGTTTTTAAAGAAGATTAAATACATAGATCTAAAATTGTCATGTGAAGAGAAAGGTACATGTCTTGCTAAATAAAATATTAAAAATTTATTTCGTTTGTTGCTTCAATTTGTAATATTTCAATTGTACTTTTGAAAAAAAAAAGATGATATTTGTTACATTCCTTGATAGATTCGTAAATATGTCTTTTAATTTAATCTTGAAGGTAAAAGAAAAAATGTACAGTACACGCATGTTCCTCGGTATTTAAAAATATCATTCATTGATCCTTTCATTGAACAAATCGGATTGATCAGAGAGCGAGTTTATATTCGATATTTCCAGTGGAATCATATTTTTATTTTTACAGCATCAAAGTAAAATAGTTAAACGAATCTACTTACAAATTAATTTCATTCAAAAGATAATTATCCATTTGAATACGAATTATTTAAACTTTACCATTAAAAAAAAGCCCTCACAGTCGCGGTAGATCAACAAAAATGACCAATATTAACATTCATTCTGGAAATCTTATTTGCTCGTGTCAATAAATCTTAGAAACATAGATCCACGAATACCAAACATAAACCCAACCCAACTCCGTCATCTATTTATACTCATCGATCAATCGATTCTTCCAACTTTCTCTATTTTAGCCTCTATTCTTTGCATTCAAAAATCATCATAATCTTCGACGTCTCTCTGCCACCAACTTTACTCCATCTCCTATCGTATCGAAAATTCTCCCAAATCCAGACGATCATCATAGCCTCTATCGCCAGATCTTGAAACCTTCTCCTGTTCCTCCATTCTCCCATCGTCCATTCGCAGCTCCTTAAATTTCCTTGTTCAGGATGATTCCGCAGGGTTGAACCACGCCGAGATTCATCAATTTCGGCCTCTTCGAGGTGCTCTTACCCTCGTCTTTCTTCAGAAGCTCCTCTATCGAGTAAGGGTTCCTCTTTCTCTGAGGTTGCGGCGGTCTACCCTCGACCGCCGCTTCTTTGGCCATGGTGCTCTGTTCGTTTCCGGTTTCCAGTGTTCGCGGAGACGCTATCTTCTGCTTGTCAGTGGTCGTCGGTGGTGGACTCTGTCGGTTCTCGAGGTTTCCGGAGGCACCGGACGTACTGTGTCTCACAAACGCGCTGCGGTCACTGCCAATCTTCTGTCCGAGTTCCAGGATTATGGGCGAATTCTGGAACGGCTTGTAATGGTCCTGGGACTCCGTGTTCTCGTCTAGGTCGCTCTTGTCCAGCGAGTCGTCGCTGCCAGCCATCGAGCTCGAGCTCGACTTCAAGTCGACCTGGTTCGTTGGTCCGCTCTGTTCCGACAGACGTTCTACGTCTAACGATCTGGAAAACACAGTTTTTCCTTATTGCTTGTTCCTTAGGGACTGATTTATTGGAACGTCGACATTTCTCGAAGTCTAAAAAAGTCTTCGAGAATTCGCTATTTCTCATTTTCGCTTTATTTTTATATAAACAAAATATAATAATTACAAATAGAAATAAGTAGCGAAATTTGTATACAGACACTTGAGTGAAGTATTATCAAAGAACATAACAGTTATGATATTATTTCCATCATTAGCCCTACTCTATTAGATCACTTTTTCGTGATCATAAGCTATACAATTCATGGAACTATAATTATATTTCACACGTTTCAGCATGCAGAAAATTCGAAAAATTTCTAGAACTTTTATATAATTTTATGGCAAATAGAATAGGTATATAGCGGTTAACTAAAATTAGATGCTAATTCGATGCATAATTTTTTAAATGTCTCTATACAAATTTCATTATTTATTTCTATATATATAATTATTATATTTTACTTATATAAAAACAAAGTGGCTCTTTCGCGCGTGTAATATCACTATCTTATCAAATTTATTAAGGAGACACTGGGCCTTCCGCATTAAAAAAAGCCAGTGTCCCTGTGCGAATTTCGTTCTATTTACTCCTTCGTAAATTTTACATCTGAGTCCTCGATAAACATCAATGGCTGTTCGTTTTTCGACATTCAGCGAAAGAAATCCGGCCGAGAGATATTCCAAGTAAAAATATCGGGTAAGCGAGTTGGACTTACGTGAATGATTGCATTCCGTGATGCAAATGCAGCGTAGTTGCCTGATAAAGAGACGAGTAAAAGCTCGGATTCCAAGATGGCGCGCTGGTATTGCCGGAAGTCGTGGAGATGTGCAATGGTCCCAATGTTCCCGGATAAAATAATTGGTAGTCCGTTCTCATGAGCGCGTCTGCAGGGTTGAAGGTAAAACGTATCGTTAATACAATGTAAATTGAACACGAGTTATCGAGCGATACTTCATTAATATTTAACGCTTTTCTCTACGGGAACGCGGTGCGAAATGTGCTAAAAATCGTGTCAAGTCGGAATCCCGCGTTTCATTGCTCCTATTTGCCATTGAACCGGTCATTACGTTAAATGACCACATTACACGAAATGTACAAGGTTTATTGCAATCTTAATGTCTACATCTTCGCGCACGTCACTTTAAATTAAATCGACATGCGGCATCGTCGTGCATGTAGTACCTTAGGCGAACAAGACGGACAGGAGAAGATGATTCATTCTTTCCGATGACTAATTAAAGGTTCCATTTTTGTACTCGTGTCTCTCTCGTTTTCCATACAAATATTTCGCAGTGTGTGAGAAAAGTATCGGCGTATTATACTAGGAAACTCTCGTTTTAATTTCTTAATTTTTACGAAAATTAAGAAATAATAAATTAATAAATAATTAATACACGTAACGACTTTTTCTCTCACGTAACATCACTCTAACCAGATGAAATCAGTAATTGAATTTTCAACGCTCTTCTCGCTTTTTTAAATGCATCTTTGTAATAGTATAATACAAGATACGGCAAAGCTTTTTTATACAAAATGTGTTTAATTTCGAATGCTCTATCGATGCATCGTGAAACAAATTCCGAGGAAAGATTTTAATCAGAACACGAGAAAATACTGAAACTTCGAGGGCTTATTTGGCTTTCGTAAAGAAACTGTTTCACGTAGAACTCATTACGCTTCGCATGTACATAAGCTTTCGTTAAAATCGAAATTTTCTGGTTACACGAATTCCCTCGTAACATGGCGTTCTAACGCTTCTTTTATCCATTGTATGTCTGTTCAAAACGAAATTAATTAATCGTAGATAGTATCAGTCGAAGCTTGAAACCGGTCCGATGATTTTCACTCGAGAGAAGATCGAGATCGTCGATGTGTTTAATGTGTTTATCATAATCGTTAAAACGCTAGAACCAAGTGCACGTAGGACATAAGTGCAGCGCACATCAGGAGCGTAATTGGCACTGAGATGAAACGAAACACGCGTGGTGCAACTGGATGGCTGATCGACAGAAATTTCGTGACAGAGCCTCATCTCGGCGTTATAGGCGATTTACGGAATAAACGAGGTAAATTTCGAGGCGAATTTCGAGTTCCTTCGAGGGATTGCGTGTCGGTGATCTAGCCGCAGCATGCTGACGAGTCAATCGGCCACAGGGTATTTTGCGAATTCTCCTTTTTCAACCGTCCTTCTCCTTTCCCTCTAATAATCGTTGCATCTCCGCGACGTTCCCTATGCAACCGAATCGCAAAAGGGGAAAAACAATGGGAAAGAAGCCCGACAGTGATTCCGAGATACGGACAGATGTTTAGGGGATCGTTAGCCGGTAATGGCGCACTCGCGACGCAGCTTTCCTTCGTATAATGAGCCGATTTTGACGCGAGGGAACGCGAATCGGTTTAGAACGTGTCTACGACCATTCTAGGATCGACGATCGACTGATACTTTGTTGTGGTAGTTCCTACGATTCCTACAATTGCGAGACGCTCCTCGGGAATTCGCGCAATTACGCGAGACCACGCCTCGAATGATTCGATTTTCGAAAAACGATGCGACATGCCCTTCTACATAGCGCAATTGCATTCTGAGATACTACATTTTAAAAAATTCTATTTTTCTACGTTTTTATCGAAATACGAATTAAATTTATATCATCTTTAGTGGAGAAGCTTAAAACACAAAATTTTGTGTAATTGACCTGTGCTTAGTAGATGAAACGCATCAGAAATTTTGAGAGATTAAGGAGCTCGAAATTTCGTCGACTTTGGCCTTTTGGTAGAGTGAAATATGCTGTGCTACACTTTGAAAATTGCACTTTGGCCAGCTTTTCGGCGCTTTGGATCACTGTGCGACGTGGTGACTCGTTCATGCGGATCTTCGTGTCGATTTCCGGTTTTATTTGTGCATTATCGCGTATACCACGGATTTATTAATTATCAGACTGTTGAAAATTGCTTATTCCGGAATTTCTATTTTTGTAATAACGAAAGGAAGACGCTACGTTAATTTAAACTAATTTAACATATCGCAGAACTCCGAAATAGAAAAAGTAGCCAATACAAAGTAGACCCACATACGTTCGCCATAAGAAACCGCCATCGATTTAATTATGCAAGCAACTGGTCAATTTAATCATCCAAAATCCTCATACGTCAACGATCGATAGTATCATGATCAACGCAGAATTTATTTATTCGAAAGTGTACATACTCAAAAATACTTCAAAAATGTTAGCCCGAAATACAAATTATACAAGAGCACATAGAAGACATTTGAGGAGTAGCCTTACCTCTATTAGCGACGTTGGAGGAAACTTGCGAAGCGTACGTGCTGGAAGAACCCCTCTCGATCCCCGTGTGATCGGTATGAAGTCCACCACCCCGAAGAATTCGATTTACCGAAGAGATGGAGGGCAAGCTCTGCGGATCGCAGGCTCCCTGTCGCGCGAGCTGCTCTCGGATCTCCCAGGCGAACATCGTCGGCTGTTCCTGCTTCATTCGTAGTATCTTCTTCACAACCGTGGGGGTGGCCACTTGCTGCAAAACGGATAAGAATCGCGAGCTTAAACTCGGCTCTTCGACGATCGAGATTCGCAATTAAACCGCGCGTGGATCGCGTGTCTCGAAGTGTCTTTGCTCTTTAAACATGGCCGGATCTCGCGAGATTCCAGGGTGAAAAAAGACAAAGAAGGTGTGTCAAAGTAATTGCCACGGTATCTTCGTTGCTCGATGTCCAGATCGGGCTTGTCAACTTTATCGAAAGGCCATACTTAGAGTCTAAAGATACTCCGGCGTAGTAGATGCCAATTAAGCGGGCTAAATTTGGGAATTTAAGGTAAAATAAAGGAAGGGACGAATGGCAGTCACTCGCCTGATATCCCTGAAAGGGTCGATTTATATCGCGCTTATTTTCGAAACTTTAAACGCCGCTGTTCGCGATACTCGTCGCGATATGACCAGATGTTATCGATTCGATATCGGTTCTATGCGTTCGTGATTTCTTTCCTCTCTTCGTTTTATCTCGGCTGTTACTTTTTGCTGGAAGATAGGAAAGGGAGATAAGAGAGAACGGAAGCTAAATGTATTATACGAGCGTGTTCGATTTCTTTCTTCGCGAATGAGGGATGCAAATGCCACACCTGCAAGGTCGTACGATGCAGAGATTCGAGTGAGTGCTTATCGCTTGTTTGTTTCTTGGTGACGTAATGTCCCTTGTAATTACGCTTCTTTTTATCTTCGTGTATCTTTCTTAGTATCTTCTCGGTTTGTCTTTTCTTATGGGTCATCGAATTTTGATCCATGAATTGGCAATTCTTTTTACAAATTTTACCAACTCTGGGCTAGACATCCAAGATCCACTTGTAAGATCCTAGATCCAAGCGTGGAACTAAAAATATACTTTATCTTTTATAAACAAATGAAATTTCGGTGATAGAAGACTTGACAAGCACCCAATAAAGATAAGGGGAAAAGCTGTGTCAGTCCTGGTCCACGTATCCAAGATCCATCGATCGAGCCACGATCATCCCCATGGGCCGGCGCAACGGTTCCACGATGGCGACCGTTGCCGATCATTAGCCTGGTCATTTTTCCTTCCGGCCGGGAGTCGGCGCTATCTCATCGACAAATTAACGCGAAAGTGGTCACACTGTCGTCGAAAGGGGCAGCAGTGACCATATGTCGTTCACAGGTGAAGCACGTTGGTGCGCTGGTGAATCAGATAACGGGTAAGGTCCCAAAGGTAGGTGGGTAATGCGTACCGCACTTTATTACAGTTTAGCCCCGGTTTACCGAGGAGGCGGGCTCATCTGCTCCTCGCAGACGCGTCCCGTTTCTTTTTGACGGTCCCTCCGCAGTGGGCCCAGTGGTGCTCAATCTGGCCACCGTTCATTTGACTTGCTAATGAACTTCGGCCCGGGCCCCGGATAATTTTATGCTAACGCGATGGAAATGTTATTCGTCGTACACAGATTTTCGAGATCGCCGATTTCTCTGGGGCGGCCACGCCACCGACACCCTGGCAGCACACGTCCGTGTTGTTGCGGCTATTTTCTTGATAGATCCGCGCGGGGGGCGTAGTAATCGAATTATTTTTCCGATATGTCTTCTTCTTCCAGTCGAATTTTGATTATCGGGGTGATTAGAGAAAGTTTCTTACATCGACGATGGAATACTTTCCTCTGAAATCTTTTTCTAACCTACAATTCTATAATAATTACACGGTATTTGGAATATATGATTCTTGACCTTTTTCCATTTTCCCGTGTCTGAAGTTTCCGGATATTGCAACGACGGTGAGGATGTGATCGATGATTTTTGATAAAGGGTGCAAATTGTTGCTAAATATAAGAACCTTTTGTAAAAGGTGCCATTTATTTATAAGTAAATGACTTAGCAAGTGATTAAGTGTCAAATGATAAATACAAACACTGGCAGAAAATCACATAATTAAGAATGAAACTGAGAAAGTTAGTGAAACCAAATTCACCACTTAAAGAAGCGGAAGAAATAGTTACCTTGTCAAACGAATAAAATAACCTACAATTAAAAGTCACTAAATATGTTACACTCAAACGATAACGATTATAGTAGAACGACAAGGATGAGGAACTCTATGCATCATAATTACATTCCTATTCGAGTGAAAACTGCAGTACGCTTCCAGGAGCTGTGAGAACACAATATCCGACACGTTCGATACTTGCAACGTTGACAAACATGATCGATATGCCACTAAGGAAGACCCATGGAGAATCCAATAACGTCTGGTGGAAACAGCGGCGACCTAGCATCGAAGATGGTAAGAGCGTGCATTGAATGGCGACCGATATGCGAGCACCACTGGTGGGCAGGACGTTTAAGGGGGCAGCCGTCGAGCCGTCCGCCTAATAGTTTCAGGGGTTAGGACAAGCATCGCGTGCTCCCGGGAGCATCTCAGATTCTAATCTGACACTTCCGTCGTCATTGCCACAATTACCCCGGCCCACGATATACGTGTCCTAATGCCTACCCTCTCGTACCCTTGAGCGGCTATGCGGACTGGTTCCCGGCCGATCGACGATGTCTTTCGTGTGCGTGCCACACCACACCGCGTCACAAAGGAAATTGGCCGGGCACGGACATCTGGCGCTAAACGTTAGATAACGTAAACTATCGAACAGGTTGACCAACTCGGTAATTACCGCTCGAAGGGGCTGTACTCTGTCGCGTCTGCTATACGCGGCTTGTCCCAATTGTTCGCGATGATAAGACGCACCACGAGCCGGGTTAATAACGTCTTTTTGGGACGGAAACGTCCCTCGACTTCCTTTTCCGTCCGCGATGGGCGCGTTTCGATGTTAACGCTCTACCGCGCCCTTTTCGCTGCAAGATAGATGGCGTACTGGAGTTCCAGGGCACTCGGACGCAGGCTTGGGATACTCGATGCTGATCGAGGTCAAGCAGGCTGTGAGAACGGTTTCTCGAAATGCTTTTCTTCTCGAAATTATTGCGAGTGGTTAACATACAGGCCTTTTACGGCTTTTTCTGCGATTTTTCCCACTGCGATCTTGTGTGAGCGAGATATCTTTCTTCTATTTTCTTTAGTTAAAACCAAGGGAAGATCGCACGAAAACGTAATGGGAAAGGTTTGGTAGGAGTTTATCGATTGCGTATGTTATCTGTGTTCTTTGATTTAAATGATAGAAGCTGATATTGCAACTAGTCAACCCAGATAGTCGTTTAATATTTTCGCGATTTTCATTATTACAGATCCTTTAGGCGAAATTAACGTCGATTTTCTTCTATTCTCTCTTAACTCTGAACACACGGTTCTCACGTAATGCGATGCGAAAATTGTGACGATTCTTTTGTAACACGGTTTAATAAACTTGGAAAACTCTTACAGAAGAGGATTATTATAAAAGACTGTTATAAAAGACACTTTTTTCGGCGTTAATTATTACTATCTGACAATTGTTGAACGGTCATAATCACAGTGCTAATTAGTTATTCGATAACTAACGATAATTAATGATAACTTAACTAATTAATTAGACTCCCAGAGATCTACGTGTTTTTCGAATTTCATTCGGAACGGTATTTCGTATACATCGATTTAATATAATTGCGAGCACATTACCGATCTACGGGCTGCGTTAATTACAAGCTTGATCCGCAAACGGAACACGATTGCTCCCTGTTTGTTTTCGTCGTCCTGCGTCGCTTTATCCGCTGTTACTGAATCATGCAACGAGAAATAAATACTCATCCGTCAGAAAGCTCGTCACCGCGTTCGCGCGAGATCTTAATTGCCAGATAAATGGAAACGCTTTTGCGATCGATGAACAGCAATTGCTAGGGGAAAACGAGCGTCGGCATGCGACAATATTTATCACTTATCCGTCCAGAGAAGTCTGTTGAATGTATCGAATGATCATGCGAAATTAAACGTTCGCAAGCGCGACTATTACAAAACATTATTACTACTCACGCGTTGAAAGATAAATGAACGCGCGAGATCGAAATATTTAGCGCACTAGCTCCTAATCACCTTGCCAAAATTCTAATTGCAAAATATTAATTATCACATATCGTAGCATTTGAACAGCCAAGTATTAGGTATACCATATCGAAGATATTTCTATTATCAAAACATTTGCGTAAAATTGATATAAAATACATCGAATATTAAAATATAGGCACGAAAATATTTCCACGATGCTAAGATTTACACGGAACGCAATGAAACGAAAGCACGCTGTATAATTTTCAATGTGTTTCGAGATTAATACTATAGATGCAAATTGTTGTATACCCTCTTTAATAATCCATGAATAGTTTAGCCATAGTGAATATTTTTAAACACAAATTTGGTTCGTTTGCATGAAGAGCGAGTGCACAAAGTGATAACAGAAAGACAAAGTTGTTATTTGAGAATAAAAATATTCCTCAGATATTTCCATCCGCACTCAGTCGTGTTAGTTTTAGAAGCAAAATAACTATCAATATTTATGGTACTCGTGAAAATATTTCAAGAAAAGTAGTTTCTTTCCCGATATTTTTACATGGGATCACGCGATATGAATCTTTCCTTGTAAAATCAAGTTTGATTTAATAATCGATTAAACACGATTTTTTCTACAAAGATACAGAGATACCGCTTTGAAGTTGCTCGAGAAGCACGGAAAACACAGGCTGCACCGTCATTTTGTCGCGCACGGCGAATACAAGGTACCCGATTACGAAATTTAAAACATAGTTATTAATTACCTCAACTACCAGGACCTCCGATGAACCGTTTCAGCGTCTCCGCAAGGTAAATACTTCCGAAAACGAACCACCCGTACGAAATATTTCAAATTACATACCCGAACACGCGAGTGAAACGAAAATCATCCGAAAAGGGAGGGAAAAAGGAAGAGACAAAAGAGATAGAACGGAAAGGAGACTTTCGCGGAGCGAAAACTCGAGAAAAGAAGAGAAGAAGAAGCGCCGACGGTGAAATTCCCGATGTAAACCCCTTCACCTCGCAACGTGTAATTTCGCGTATCTTAAAACCATTACGCACCGGTCGCCCAATCACGATGCTTTGCAAATACGAGATTCGGCAATTTTCATTACACCGAGTAATAGCATACGCCCGGAACGTGATTCGTACAGGTGAATTAATTCGGTGGATGGGTAGGTTTGGTGAGAAAACACGACGATTCCAGGAAAGAATCGTACGGTTTCCTTCGCTCGAATGAACGGTAATCAAAAATTTTGGGCCGCCGCACACCTGTGCGTACCCCTTCTCCGACTGCTCGACGGGGTGCTGAGCAAACAGAGAGGAGGCATTACCCGAGAGGCTTAACCGGACAAGACGCGTGCGATTTTCTTCGCGGTCTCTCCGTCTGTTCCACCTGATTATCGGACTTTCGACGGGGCGTACATTTTTCATGAGACGATTTCCTCTGCCGTGATGCGACGCCGTTATCTTGACGCGTATCGCGCCAAGCTTCGGAGCACGTATGGGAGATAACGAGCACGAGGACGAAAGTACCGGGACACGGTACGAAAACGGGCGTACTACACGCGGGAACACGTGTAGATCGACGGATAGTTGGACAATTAATTCGCAAATTAACCGGTCGATTGGAAAATAATCGGGCCGGGCTAACGACCGTGACGGATTTCCTGGAACGCGCCGCGACGACCACCGTCGATGAATTTAATCGAGATACCGATGCCGGACGGAGGGCAATTTTTCCTCGTAATTCGCAATCTGCGGGTATAACCACCGTCGCGTTTATTTTCCATCTGGCCACTGTTGTCTTTCGAGTTTACCCTTGCTTATTCGCGTTTATTAGATAATTTAGTTAAGATAATTTCCCTTCGACCTGGTACAAGCATTCGGATGGACGTGTAATTTTAGTTTTATGCACGGTGGTTTAAGTAATGGTACAGTGCTGCATGTGGAGAGTATAATTAACGCAGAGTGTGATGTATAATAGCAGCTTTGATGTGAGTTTCAATTTGTTTATGACATTGATATTTCACTTTTGATGTACATTGTGGTTAGAAATTGATACAGTGCATATTCAATGCTACTTTCTTTAAGGGATCAAATTATTTAGTCTGTCCTCGTGTCTATGCAATAAATAATATTCAAGCTACCCCAAGGCTTCGATTTTAGAAAAAACCGTGTGTTTTAAGAATTCATAGTTGAGAACCACTGGTAATCGGATCAATTTATCAGACTTTAATAATTTAAAAGAAAATTTACGCTTTACCTGTAAAATTACAGAATTCTTTCCAACCTTTAAAACGATCAAAAGTATTGAATCAATGTTAAAAATAAGAATATTTAAAATCGCCTAAGCATTTCTTTGATAATTTATAGCGTCGTTATTTTATTACACGATTGAATCGTTATTTTCACTGGTATTATCGCGTTACGATTTTAACGAGTCGTTTTCACGGTCAAATCCCATTTACGTTTCATTGGAAGTGAGACGTCTGACATATCGGCGACTCGAACTCCTTTCGACGGCGAGATTAAATCTACGGGACGATTCTCCTTAAGACACGAGTTCAAAATGGCTGTCTGCGGTTCATCGACGGCCTACACTTATCTTTCGTTACACGGCAAGAATTTTCGACAACTTTTAATGCACGTTCGCCGAACGTGGAGTTTAAAAGTAGCTTTCCGGGGAAGGCAATCAGATTAAAGCTACCGTGTAATTAAGAGTTCTTCGGCTCGAATTCATTATGCGATTACGGGTATTTCGTTTCTTAACTTTCAGGCAAAAATATCAGGTTAATCGAGAGTTAAGACGCGTAATTAGCGTGCTTATCGAGATGTAATGAAGATCCTCGAATATCTCTAACAACGTTTAAGTAATGTTACGGTAAGGTCTCCTCGGCTTTAATCATCGAATTAAATTTTGTACCGATTCCGTGGAATTTAATCATACGTGGTAACATCCAGCGTATAAATTACGATCCTATTACGCCACTATAAATCTTACGTAGAAAACGCGTAAAAACGCCCCCCAAAGAAGGAAAGAGAAGGATCACCAGAGAAGCGATACATTACAAGATGACAGAACAATATTCCGGGAACACACGTGCACTGAGATCTGCTCATTTTCGTCACCCAATAATAGAATTGCAAAATAGAGAAAAATCGTGAAATCTAACGCGATATTTCCAATATATTCCTACACTGCGCACCATATATTCCTACAAACGAGTCGAGAAATACCGAGAAGAAAATGGATAAAAATGGCTGGGACGGGTAGAATGTAAAGAATGGCGTCGGATCGCGTTACGTCGCGTTTTCTCTGTCCGAAGAAGAGACGGCCTTCACACGCGTCGAAATCACCGTGGTGAACTCCGGCTTGCCGACCGAAAACTCTGATCGCGACGGCGAGCGAACGCTCTTTCC